>NC_055979.1:25145547-25225547 GCF_018492685.1 Alosa sapidissima | reverse complement strand
AACTGCCTTAATCTGGATCTCCCCAGAGACTCAGTCCCCGGATTCTTGCCTCATGCTCAACTTCTAAGAGACTTTTTTAGATTATACCTTTTAAGTTAAGAGGATCAAAGAATCGAGTTTTGTAATAGCTATTTTTAAGACGTTTGCTTGTGCACACTGGTAATACGTGTGAATGCAATGGCTGTTAATTCAGCGCTATGTACTGGTTAATGCACTGGCACAGCTGGTCTTGTGAGAGGCAGGGAGCTCAGAGTGGGACGGGGAGGACAGTCTCGGCCCCGCGATGGCTCGTCATCTAGTGGCTGTCAGGTCTCATGTTGGAAACCGAACACAGCCCACAAGTGCTCTTTAATAAATAAATACATGAGCAGAGTGAACTAAATATCTGCTCACTCGCATTCATTAATTAATGGCCATATTTATTCATCATTTCTATGATAACATGTTCTGGCCCAGAAGACACAAAAAAATATCATTCTACTTTAATTAGAAGGCTTGCTAATGCCCAGTGCTAGGGAAGAGTGAGCCCATGTGCTATTGTATATATTTATATCAAAAAATGTCAATGCTATTCTGTGTCACCGTGTGATTAGCAAGTCAAACCTCATCAGAAAGCCACACTGAGACAGTATAAAGGAAAAGCTAAACTAATGGAGGGCCCTTCAAAGTTACCCACAGCTCTGCAGCTGCACGTTAGCAAGAATACTGGAGCACCTTGGGATGAGAGGATGACAGAAGATATGGAGATGAACTAGATCTCCACAGGACTTTAAATGCACTTTTTTCCCTTTCATCAAAATAAGCATACAGCGCATCAGGATCACTCTGTCTTCAAGGCTTCTCACTCCTTTCATGGGTAAGTCTCTGTGCTTGCATATAGCTGTATAATGCTGTAGCCTCATGTTAGATGTGAGCATGTTACGCTATATATAGGCTTTTGTTGGCAATCTTTGTAATGTATAAAAGCGGCTGTTCATTGGCAATCAATGTATTCCTCATAGGCCATAGTTAGCTACTTCACTTATAAATTCACTCCTGAGATTTAAAGATCTATTTCAAAATATTGATAAATAAATTCATAACATAAGTATTGGCATAAACATCTGTATTATCTCAAAATATCACTACTTTTGTGGCCAATTCAGCTAAACAGCTAAAATGTGGACTGGTACACATCAATGATCATGATTAATGCAATGAATCATCTTGAGAGTACAATATGTTCATCTTTTGCTGCATGTCACTAATGCTTACGCTTAATGGCTGATAATAACACAGTCGGTGGAGCCACCGATACTTATCCCTTCAAAAAACAACGCAGGGATTTCCATCAGACAGTGGCTGTTTAATTGCAATCAAATCCATGCAGGTAAGAGAGTCCCCACTCATAGTGGTTGTTGTTCTGGGTGTTTGGGCTTCTGTAGTGTTTAACATCAAAGGGGTTCTCAGTAGTCGGTGACATGAAAAAAGGCTGCTTTTGTCTGCGCGGCACAATAACTTTTAGTGATCCCTCACCGGCCCCTCTGATGGACGTCTGAGCACCACTTGTAAAGTATGAGGGGGGGGGGGGGGGATAGGGTGGGAGGGGGTGTCAGATTCAGGCTTGGTGAAGTGTGTACTGAAGCACTGTATTGAAAAATAAACAAATCAGAAACAATTAAGTGTGAACTCTCATCAAATATTCATAGGCGAGCGAGCCTTCCGTGACAAGCCATCACGCCACCTCCAGTCCTCTTTTTCCATGTCCTGATCGCATGGAAATGTGTCTGCCACTTAAATCAAATTAGTCATTAGCAAATTGGATCAACAATTAGAGCAAGAGAGCTAGATGGAATTAACGTCATCCCAGTCATGTTTTGTCATGCTGTCACTAAAACTCCAAAAGTACTTTTTTTTTTTGTGTCCTGCGGTCCTGTTCCGCGTGTCCTCTGATGAAAGTCGTGTGTCTGGTGCTCTGGGCAGCGTTGGCCATCGCCTCGTTCATTTCAGCGAGCCCTTCTGCACAGACGGGGCAGCCACCGCTCCTACACCAGCTACAGCTGCTGAGCCCACTGGTTTTTTTTTTTTTTTTTTCTTTCACAAGTTGAATTTATTTTGGTGGACTGAAGGGGGCTGAGGGCTTCTGGTCTGGTCCCCTCGCGTCCTCGTCCTGTCCAGGCTCATGTCTATTGACGTTTCTCACTCCCCTCCTTCATAACAGGGGAACGTCAAAACCATCCCTGGCAGATACAGCGGAATCCTCATTATGCAAATTCCAGCCACACTGATAGGCATGTTCTGCTTTAGAAGTTAGGTCTTCTTGTCACCAGTCAGATTACATTTGAGTAACTCTTCAGCAAATTGTCAGCAGGACTGTGAAAGGATTCTCTCTAGCATCACTGATGTGGTCTACAAACAAACCTGGTGTTTGGGTTTATGTTTTTGTTTTAAAAGGGCACAATTGCAACATCACAAATATTATTTAAATGTAGTCGCCTAAATTAGTTACTCTTGTTGAATTTTGAATAATGATATCATAAATGTTAAACATTTGAATAAATACATTTCATTATTGTGTTTGTAATAAAATATGGTAAAGAGGTGCACTTAGTGTATATTTTAAAATATCATTTTCCGCATTCGAATTCTCTCTGCTGTAACTGAGGTGACAGATCTCCCTGCAAGGTAATATTAATAATCATGTCGCTTGTTCCTCATAAAGCCTCACAAAATGAACAAAGTGAGAGGGCTTTAGAGGTTTTATATTGAAAGTAAAGATGAATACATTTAATAACAGACAGTTAACCAATATTTTTTTACATTTCAAATTTAATGAAATATTTTTTTAGCTATTTATTTTTATGATACTATTTTCATTATTTTTGTATCATTAGTTCCAAAACTGCAGCTGCTTAAAATATTCATGTAAAATTATTTAATTTAATTGAATGTGTTCATATGTACTTTTACACCTCTTCTGATAATCCATGCATGCACATCTCTCCCCAGTGCTACAGAAGTCAACATGGTGTGTAATCTCATCCAAAACTTTCCCAGTCACTTTTACACCTAGCATCTTTTATTTCACAGCTTCATGATATCACAACACGGTAAAAACTTGGGAAAAGCTCACCAAGCCTGAAACCCCTTGTCACAATCAAAAAATAAGTAGCAGCAACCAAACCCCACACCACCCCCACACCCCACCCAAACGCCATGCCACGGCACCTCCCCAAACCCCACCTAAAAAAGAATGGCTAGGGCTGCGGCTGCTTTTAATATTCATGGCTTTTCTACGAGCTCAGTTCAGCAGTTTCCATTAAGCATTAATTAGCAGCCAGAGGGGAGACCAAACAAAAAATAAGGAGAGGAATTGCTAATTAAGGTGGCTAGGATGTTGGAGTGCAGGGTGTCAGGGTGCTGGGGTGTCGGACGGCCCTCCGATGGCTAATGTGATGGCTGATGGTTGGGCGTTGGGGTAGGTTTGGTGTGGTGCGGCGTGGCGTGGCATCCTGCGTGGTGGTGGAGAGCTCACTAACATCCATTATCACACGTGTGTGGACAGAGGGCTGTGTGGAACATCTGCACGTGTAACGTGTCTGTGGCTAATCAGTGGTGCACATGACTCACTCTGATCCACGGGCACCCACAGGTGGCAGAGCGATCGGGTGCCCGTCCTCCTCCGCACGGGTCCTGTCTTCCTCCACTCACTTCCTGTCTCGCTACGTCCTGTCTCGTCCTGTCCTGTTCCCTGGCTGAAGTCGCCAAAGAAGCTGGGGACAAACCGACGATGGACATTATTATTATTAACTCCAGCCATCAGGACCAAGCAACTGAGCAGCCACAATGACCATGGCCTCTCTCTCAGTGTGTGTGTGTGTGTGTGTGTGTGTGTGTGTGTGTGTGTGTGTGTGTGTGTGTGTGTGTGTGTGTGTGTGTGTCATTAGGATGATCAAAACACACACTTCCTCTCAACCCATCCAAGGAGTGTGTGCCTTGAGGTTTATATTAATATGTCATCATTAACACGAGGCTGCTTTATTTCATGCGTTTACAAGAACACAAATGTATATGTATGACACAGACCTCTGATTTGTTTGAATGAATAAATTTGTTCGTTTTGAATAAACCGCATAAATATTTTGCATAACATAATAATGCATCACTGTGTCAGACAAAATAAAATTGACACATCATTACCAAGCACTTTGTCTTTGTATTTGCATACATTATTGAAGCTTGAAGAATAGATTCTTTTGCTAACAACTGCAACCTCCTTTTGTTGAACACCTTGAAAAAGACATATCAAATACTTCAATAAGTTGTGGTTTCAGCTGGAAAACAAGAAGTCCAAAACAACACAAATTTGTTATCGGAGCTGTTATCTGTTTGGCAGAAGGCTTTAGCTGGCTCAGGGCCGGTAACTCGAGGATAAGACGGCAGTGGGGAAAATAAATGATATTGTTGCTGAGGCATTATCCTTAAGCCCCGCGATCATATTTGAATTGTATTGGTGAATCGTAATCAGGTATTTTAGCTTAGCGGGGCTGTGCAGGGTTGCCATCTGCCTGTGGGTGCCTGGTCCCTCAGACACTCTGGGCTTCTTGGAGGGGGGGGGGGGGGTGGAGGCTGAAGCATACTGTGCTGGTCTCTGCTGGAAATCCACACAAGTTCCCCCTGAAAATCACTAAATCTACAAATTGTAATGGAAGACCACAGCAACGTAAAACCCACAGCAAACAGCTATGTGTAAAGCTACCACTGGGCATGTTGGCTTTCCAGCAGAACATGTCCCCCAACACATACATATTTCATAGGCATTAAGAGAACAGCAGAAGCCATCCGAACATAAACAAACCGAAATAAAAATGTTGCAATGTTCTTTTTACCGCCTTCAGTGTGTTACCTTTGAGATCTTACTTGTCTTTTGACATACTAATTTAACCCTAAAATGATTTGTGTTTGTGTGGTAATGTGCATGCTAACCTGTATGCATATGTGTTTCCTAGTTTCTAGACAAATTAGAGGAAGGTAGTTGCATGACTTGACCTCCGTGACCTCTTGTCTGTGATGATTCTCACATCTCTGTGATGGACTCTCAAGACCGGCACTCGCACATTGTCTATGAGTGCTCATGGTTTCACAGAAGTATACGACCCTTCAAAACAACTCTTCTAGTGGTGCGCTCTCTCTGATGTTACCGACCAACCGCCCCCGTCAGTGGACAATACAATTACTTAACAAATCCAACTGCCCCATCAGTGGACAATACATTTACTTAATGAATCCAACTGCCCTCCTCAGTGACAATACATTAACTTAACGAGTCCAACAGAATGATGGTTACTATTTCTGTATTAACACCCCATTTTGTTTTTATTATTTAGTTCAACTTTGATACAACAAACCATTTAAACACAATTGTCAAATGTAAAGACTATCTCTAAATATTTTTTTTGCCTACATCTCTGATAGAAAATAGAAAAAAAAATCTTTGTGGTTACAAAAACCTATTATACTACTATTATTATTAAATATTATGAGCCATATACTGTACAGACACCACAACAATTCCTCCCAATAATAAAAACTAGTAGCGCCCTTATAATTAAAAATGGGAAAAATACTCAAAAGTATTTCCTCTACTCTCTTCCTCTCTTCTTGCCACCTATCACAATCCATTACCACAAATTAGGGCTCAATAAAATTGCTATTCAGAGATAATTAGGGGCCTGGTTTTGTGTTGGGGAGGTTGGGTGGGGTGCTGTCTCTATGTGTGTGTGTGTGTGTGTGTGTGTTGGCTCTGCAGCTGGGGGAAGTGGAGTGTGACTGGGCTGTGCCCTCTCGAGCGGCCCCTTGTCCAGTGGCCCCTGCAGCAGTGGCTGCCCCCCCACCCCCCCCCACACACACACACACACCCTCACCTGCTGAGAGGGAAACAGATCCAAATTAAACAAATTATTTCAACCCCTTCTGGTTTTTTTTCCTCTCCCACTCTCTCTCACAGACACACACACACACTCTCTTTCTCTCTCTCCCTCTCTCACACACTCTCTCTCTCTCTCTCTTTCTCGTTTGGTCTCACTCTCTCTCTTTAGCAAGGACCCGTGAAAATCGGAACAGAGGCAAAGTGCCACACCACAATCCCATGCAGCAGTGACGATTAAAAAAGCTAGGAGTACAGGAGAGAGTAAGAGGGAGAGGAATAAAGTGCTTTTAATTGGCAAAAGGTTTGTCTCCCATTAATTAACACTTCCCGCTCACACAGGATTCCCGTCTTCACATTCACAAAAGGAGCGAAATCTTTTTGGGGCGGTAATAGGATTCTTTTTCTTTTTTTTTGCCTCCAAGCATTCATATATAGAGAGTAATCTTTGATTTAACAACTATTCATTAATATATTGTGCATGGTGACAATTAGACATTGGTTGAAGGTTGTTTATTTTTAACATTTGATTGTGTTTTTGTTTATATTACTTGAGTGGATGAGAATTTCTTGTGTGTTCCCAACAGCAGTCTACTGTTTACTCTCAAGTCTGTGATTGTCTGAATGCCAGGCATTGTAAATTACAAATATACAATATCACAGTGCTAAACATTCAAAAAATAAAATTTATTCATATCATATAACCACTGATACATTCTTTTTCACTAGACATTAAATTCTAATTCAAATCAAACATAAAAGTATGAGTCTATTCTGTTTCATGAGCCATCCAAAGGTGGTTAAAATGACACCATACTATACGAACATATGTCAATACAGCCCTCAACATCTCAATGCATATTTTATATCCTTGTGCTTCTTAAGTTGCATACCAACTCAACTGATGTTATTCAATTTGTACACGCCTCTACAGGGATTAATTGTGGACAGAATATGGACTGTGATCGGTAAGGTGGATGGTGAGAATAAAGACTCATTGTTCATAATTGCCACTTGATCATATTGCTCTTCGTTAACAGACAGCAGACTCTCTACCGTAAATACACTCAATTAATTGGAAACTTCACACAGACATGTCAAATTGCTGTCTGTAATGTCAGTGTAATTAAAAAGTAAAACTTTAAAAAACATTCACCTCTATCTAAGTTCTACTCCTCTAACCCTTACAGCCTAGTACAAATACAATAGTGATTAAAAAATAAGAAAATATTTAAAATCTCTTAGTTATTAACAGAATCCTGTTTAATAAAACAGTCTTGATTGCCAAGCCATGTAATTATTTAGATAATAAAAATGTATTGTAAAATATGCAAGACATATTATATAGAGAATTATATTTATTTTCCTCTCAGCTCTGCTCTCCAATGAACTGGTCTCTCTCTCTCTCTCTCTCTCTCTCTCTCTCTCTCTCTCTCTCTCTCTATGTCTTTCTCTATCACTCCCCTCCTCCCTCCTTCCTCTCTCTCTCTCTCTCTCTGCTTTTCTCTTTTCTTTTGGCTTGTCTGACTCCTGCTCTGCCCTCCTGCCACCCTGGAGGCTCTGAGTGAATGGTTCAGTTCGGTCACTCTGCATCAGTGTCCATGCGGAATGTTCTGTGCCCTGGCTGCGAGAGAAGAGCGAGAGAAAGAGAGGGTGAGAGAAAGTGAAAGAGAGAGAGAGAGGGAGAGAGAGAGAGAAAGTGAAAGAGAGAGAGAGAGGGAGGGAGAGAGAGAAAGTGAAAGAGAGAGAGAGAGGGAGGGAGAGAGAGAAAGTGAAAGAGAGAGAGAGAGATAAATAGACAGACAGAGACAGAGAGAGAGAGAGAGAGAGAGAGAGGAGAGGGGGAGGAGGGGGGAGAGAGATGGTCACAGAGAGCAGGTGTCTGTAGAAGGGCAAAGCTTTGGATGCCTCTTTGTGGTCAGAGTACGAGCGCACAATGCGGGGCCTGGGCTGACCCTCCAGGGGTCAGTGGCGAAGCGATCTGACTGGGGCCCTCTCTTTATCGGGGGGGGGACTTACGCCCGCCAGCTGATTACGCCCCTCCACCAAACACGCACTTTCACAGGCCCACACCAGGCTCCCTGAAAAGAGACACCACTCTGAACTCACCCCCTCCCTACCCCCAACCCCCACCCCCCACTCTCCACCCTCACCCCCAAAAAGCTTGTCAAAAGGGTAACTCTACTTTTACCTCCGCGCTAGAAAGCAGCCACCGAGAACAAATGGGACAAACGATATCACAGTAGCCTTCCTTCTCCACTCCTTCTCCCTGAATGCCGGCTTTTACACGCGGCCTCTCCCATCAACAATCGTTGCACTTTAGAAGGAATAAAGATGGCTGAGGGCAGCCGGAGCCTCTGTAGACCAGCACGAGTTGGTGACTACACTTTCCCTTTCATAAATCAAGGGCTAGATGGCCTTTTTAAACACACAGCTCTTTTATATGAAACACACAGCTCATATGACACCGTTCCAATGCATACATTGCTTCAGCATTATGTGGGTATGTAAACAGAGACACACAAAAGGAACATACACCCATTCACACAGACAAACGCACACTCCCCAACTCCCTCCCCACAAGTGACCACTCACCTAAGCACAGTGTAGGAAGAACTGTGCGTTTTGGCAAAGTTTACGGGGCATAAATTGCGATGACAAATTAGCACATTAGTTTTTTTTTTTTTTTTTTTTACAAATTAGGGGGCCACTCCAAAGTTCGAAATATGCAGATCACCATTAATCTGTCCAAGTAATGTCCTCGTGAAGCACTGTTTTAAAAAAACGTATATTAATGTGGCCAAAAAACAAGAATGTCTCTGTGGATTTGAAACCACATCACTTAGTGCATTTGTCATTAGGAGCAGTGGTTAGACTGGTGCTATTACAGACGAAGAAACAGTGGCATTTTAGAGTCATTTCAGGGTAAATCAGTGTTAACCCTTAAAGGTGTAGGTTTTTGAACATTCTAAGTTCCGCAACAATTGAAGGTTCTAAAATTCTATGTTGAATTCAATGAACCCAGATATTCTTTAGAATGTTAATTTCCCAACATTCCCCTTAACACCGGTGTGACAGTACTCCTTTTTAATGGTTCATTTCAAAGTCAAATGCAAAAAAGAAGGTAATGTATCTTACACTCGACTTTATTTGTGTAGGGCCTATTAGGGATGATCTTATATTCTTCTGAACTCAGTCAGCTTAGAGTGAAGCAGAATGTCAAATTTCACACCTTCAAAAAACAAAACTACACAAAACACACACATACACACGTAAGAAAACCTCACAACACACACACACACATACACACACACACAAATGTACACTTGGCACAACATGTCTTTTGTTTCACAATATTCTGCGTCCCCAACCTGTTAGTCTAAACTTACATTAATAAACTATACAACTCACTCTGTGACTTACAGACATTATAGATTTAAAAGTAAACCAGGGAAATCAAACTCAAACTATTTTATATATTTATATATATTTATGAACTCAAAATTATCAAAACTCAAACAAACAAGTGAAAATTAAAATAAAAAAAAAGCATTTGTTGCTTGGTTTTAATGGTAGATGTTATATTAGCATTTTGTGTGAAAATAATATTATTTCTAAAAAGTATATTATGCATATTTATGAATACATGAAATTCCTCTCTAATGTTTTCTTTTTATTATTAATTTATTTCTAATACTTAATATACAGAGGAGTATACCATAATAAGCCTGACAGAAAGACTGTGGCTGTCAAAATATTAAATTACTAAATATTTCTTTATATGCAAATAATTAAAAATCATTATAAAATATTACTATAAATAAACTTTAAAGTTAAACTGAAAGAAAATGTCTCCCTTTGCACTCACTGTGTCCATTTCTCATTATTAAGTGAATGTGTCGATTTCATTTATTTGTATTCAATTCATTTATATTTCATTTAAGTCCTCTTCTGACTACATTTTCAGTCGATGATGGTGACAATTCCTGGCTGATAGATTCCTTCAATGGAATTAAAACACTAAAAAAATGTTTTTTACTTTTTGTGTCTATTTATGTTACCACTTTATAACATTTTACTTTGTCATCTTTCCAACAACACTCTCACACTGACTTGAAACAGTTTGTTCAGAAGCCCTTATAGCCCTGATTACCCACCAGCTTCTCTCTTATGAACTCTCAAAGTCACTTCACAGGAACTGTCCAATGGGCGCCACATCTCCCTGTGAATGGAGCGGGATTCCTCTGCCACTCCATATATAATACTGCACCACTACTGGCCTCGGCGAGGGGTGGCCTTCTCGGCCCTCAACACACTCGCATCATCGAAAACACCAAGAACGCACCGCACAACAGGGGCATCAGTTGCCTCTTTCGCGTGACAAGCTGAACACTCTCACATGTACTTTAGAGATTTTGTAGAGTATTTACATTGCCAGATAGTATACGAAAAGTGTTGACAACTATATAACTAGATTACTACACCTAGACAACTACATTTATGGTATCATGCTGTACATTTGAGTTTTTCTATCCTTTGTTTTAAATATAATCTGCAAATTAAAGCATTTATAAAAAAAATAAATGAAGATAGTCCTTACTGAGGTCAAGCACCTGGATACAGTAGTGTAGCCAACTATTTCTACTTTGAATTTTAATGTGAACTGTTAACAAACCCAGCCAATCAATTTGGAACCAAAACAGATAATAACTAGTTGTTTTTTTTACTAATCCAAATCCCACTTGGGACACACTGAAGGCCGTGGTATTAATGGCGCAGGTTTCCCCCCCTCAGCCCCCCTCCAGTGGTGGCATCTGCGCAGGCAGCAGCAGCAGCAACAGCAGAGCATCTCCTCAGCACCGAGGACCAGGGGGCGGCTGGAGTTTGTCAGGAGTGCAGTCGGAGAAAAGACGACGCAGAAGTGACAGCCGCCAGTTACCTCGCATTGCACCAGGCTAGGGTGTCGCACCTGTCAAGGCGTCCATCAGCTGCCACGGCAACACTGAAACACCTCACTCAGTCATATCCGTGGCAACTGCCAAACATGCCCTGAGTAGTGTCACCTCGTCTGTACAGCGGCCCTGTCTCCCTCCCACACTGCTCTTGTCATTTAGAAAGAGGAGGCACGGGAGTATTTACATACGGAAAGGTCACAAACAGCCTGCAGGCATCCTGCTAATTAGAGAGAGACTGCCAAAAATGGGAGAAAAAAAATCCACAGAAAAAAATGTTCAAAGAAAAAAAAATATATATAGACAAGGATATATAGTTGACTTTGTCGACAGTTTGAAAAGAGGATGAAAGAAAAAAAGGTGGTTGGATCTTTTGGAGGGTTTGTCTGGGTCTGGTAGCTGATTTGGAGCAGGAGAGTCGGATTTTACCAAATAAGCACATCTTGGAGTCCAACATTGAATGAAAATCCCACAGGATTTCTAACTGGGCATCTATTTACTTTATTGTGGAAAAAGTGCTGCCTGTCTGCCCTTTGAGGGGCTGCTAGGCTAGCACGGTTAGCGGAGGCTGTCCTTCCTCAGACGTTGACCATATGATCATGTGCAGATGACTGGGCCTGCTGTGATCTCACTTATCCCAGATAAGCGAATCAACCTTTATAATTCAATGTGACAAGCTGACAAAGAAAATGAGTGTAAATTTGTATACTTATATGAATTTTTGTGTCAGATTGCCGTCTGTGCACTTGTTTATCTCCCTGGCCATAGCCGAAGGCTTGTTTCTCCCGTTGCAGCCCGCGCTGCGTTTCAAGCCCTTCAGACAGATCCCCCTTCGCCCTAGTGAGTTTGCTGATTAATTTTGGACGTTCCCCTTAATTAACACCCCAAAGGAAGTGTAGATTTCCGAGTCCCCTCATTCCATGGAAAACAACTGGGGTCTGAACGAAAGGTAACCCTAGGGAAAGAGGCGTGCTGATGTCCGAAATGACATTAGCCCTCTCCTCTCCCTCGCTCACGCTCGTTCTCGGGGAGATAGGAACTGGATGGAGGCGATGCCCCAGGAGCTTCCATGGCTTTTAATCAGCGACTGGAAACTAGCTTCCTATTAGTCTAATTTCATTTGCTTCGCCGTTGACGAAAAGTGGGACTCGCAAGATGCCACCCGACACTTGAAACATGCTGCGCTTGTGCCAGTGCTGGTGCCGGCGGGCCCGCGGTCATTAATTGGTGGCACTCTTACTTCCAGTGAAATTGGCAGATGATGGGCGGGGGCGAAATAAAAACGTGATTCGCTCTCAAAATTCAGAAAGAATTTCACTAATTGGGTTGAATGGCTCCCGTCTTCCGTGTTGACAGCCAACCCGCAATGCGTGGCAAGCGGACAGCCCCGAGATCTTTCACCCCATGCCAACTTCTGCACACCCTGACAAGGGGACAAAGTGGGGATGAAGGAAAACAAAGGAGCCCACTGGCTCATTTCTGAACACAATGGCACTGAGAGTTCACCGAATCACTCGCACACACTGAGTTCCTCTACTGCCGATGGAGATCAACAGCTAATTATCTAGAGCCATTACTCAAAGGGGACAAAGAATTATCGTAGAGGGAAACGACCAAGAAGAGAGCACTTGGGTTATTCAAAACCACAACTTGAACCTCTATAGTTTATTATTTTAAGTTCAGCCTCTGCTGAATGCATCAAATGGAGAAGGGTCTTTTGCCTGGAGTGGGCACCTTGTGGTAAGGTAACAAGAGAGAAATCACTCATTATGACTCCCAAGCACAAGGGCAAAGTTATGTCTTTACATGACTCATGAAAGTGTTGCATAAAAGGCCTACACAAAATGACAGTTTACATAACCCAGACCTATTACGTCCCTCAGTCAGGTCCCATTAGAGCCAGTAGGCCAATTATCCACCTATGCGATCCCTTTGCTTCCTCTCAAGCAGACATGCCTGTTTGAGCAGCTTCATTTGGGCAGCCCAGCTCCTGTACAGGACAATTGTCTACTTTGTGTTCCGGTTTGGGGGGGGGGGGGGGGGGGATCGAGAAATCCTGTTACAAAAGGACAAGAAGCGCGAGTGTAATTGGGATATTTGGGCGCGTCCTGTTTCAGGAGCAAGGTTAGCCCTGGTGAAATGGAACCGGTAAGGCAAGAGGGAGGACTTGCCTCACTAGGTTGCCCTACTCCACCGTGATCTCTCCACCGCCCTGCCATGGTCACTGACATCGCACTGGAAGGGGGGGGGGGGGGGGGGGGTCTGGAGGGGCCTGGGCGAGGAGAAGAGGGGCACGGTCAGGGGTTTGGGGAGAGGAGCGATGATAGTGGCTTGATCGGGAGGTATAAGTAACAAATGAGATCAATTAAAGTGCCCATGAGGGGCACCTGCCACGGAGTCGGGTTGCACTAAATGATGCCTGCAGCTTTTGTTTCTCTCCTATACAGGATTCCATTTGCAACCTCATCACTCCCCGCGGCACAAAGCCCTGGATTGTTCTCCTAATGGAGAAAGCTCTGGGAGAGACTGGCCTGCTTTTTTTCCCTACTGGAACTCTTATATATCAGTGCGATCAGGGTCTTGAACATGGGGCAGGTTAGGTAGGTGGGAGGCCGGGGGTGGGGGGGGGGGGGCCTGTTGGGTCAGGGGGGTAGAAGCTCAGGTACACTCACCCAAATAACTGTCTGCCCCCACCCCTTTTGCCCCTGGACTCAACTCCCGAGGATCTCAACAAGCTTAATTTGTAACAAATTTGTAACTCCAGCTCTATTTAATTGGCTGAAAGTAGCTCAAACAAGGGGCTGATTGGGCACCGTAATGGCACCGCTGGGGATAACCGAAGTCTGGGCCGGCCTCTCTTCGCCCGCCCATCCGCCTGGCCGCTATCAGGCGGAAGAACGATCGCCATGTGTTTATCGGGGGACAGATTGCTCCAGACGTCCACCGCAGTTTGGTCGCTCACCTGTGAGACGATAAACCAAACTCAACTCAACTTGCACAAGCACAACAACTGAGTTTGCCGAGAGATTGTTATCAAGGGGAACTCAGAAATCGTGAGGAAAATCCAACATGGCCTTATATGGGCTGCACCCCTGCCCATTTTAGAGTGCCCAAACTACAGACAGTCACACATGTAAGCATTTCAGTGTGATGACGAGGGGATGATGATTAAGATGAAGACAAAGAGCCACAAGTTCGAAACGCCACACAATAAAAACGATTACGAATGGGAGCTATCTGGTGTGCGGATCCCTTTTCTTCTTGTGAAAAGAAAACCTAACTGACACCTGAGCCTGTCCATTACACCAAATTATGCGCTAAAAAATATTATTAGTCTCCTCAATCACAAAAGAAAGTAAGGAGATAGCATTGTTTATCTAAATAATCTTGAAACCTTATAAGCACAATGGTGCTCACTTTATAAATTGTGTTACTTCCTATCTATAACTCTCTGTATCACTTCTTCAGTTATCTAGAGAAGCTAAAAAGCTATGCTCCATTTAAACTGAAATTGTACAGCTGGTAGTGGAATTTATTAACAATCATAACAAAATGGCTGCCATCTGAAAGACATGCTATGATACCATTTTGACAGAGCTGCCCTCTCCTGTTGTGTGTCCATGATTAGTTTTCAGTCCTTTATTTACATTTCAGTGGGATTACACCTTTAAATGCATCTGCAGGATGAAGAGGAAGGCATGCAGGCAAACGTGCTCCACACTGTCGCTTGATTTCAAACATGCTCATTTCACATATTCACGTGAAGATCACAATTACTGTTAAAAAATCTAAAGTTTCTCTGGTCATCCAACTGGCCAACGTAATGCTTTGTGTACTATTAAATAGGGGGAGGGATATAAGATGTGCCCTACTACTACTACTGATAATCACAAGGAATTACAATAGCTTCATTAGACTATTATGCAATATGTGATCATTTGAAGAAAAAGGAAGTGCTGACAAACATGCAACGCAGCATGCTCTCTATACTACACTGCATGGGATTATTATGATACTACACTGTGTAGAATTGTTATGATACTACACTGCATGGGATTATTACAGTATGATACTACATGCATGGGATTATTATGATACTACACTGCATTATTGCAGTGATTATTATTATAACATGAAACTCCTCATCTGATTACAGCAAAAGCAAATAGAACGACAAGAAAGTACAACATAAACTAATTTCAAACAATGCACAAAAATTACGGAAATACATTGAAAAAAATACTTGACATGCCAACGTCTGCCTTGGTTTACAGTTGTTGTTTTTCAGTGAATGTCTCGGTAATGGCTCACAAAGTGCATTGATGTCATCCAAACGGATATGACACAAAGAAAACATTGAACAATCCATGCTTGCTTTTCTGTTGCCTGTCCCCATTCAGCTGTGATGCAGCAGGCGTTATGTGAGCGGGACCTACGTGAGCACATCTATGTGAATGTGCAGGATAAACAGGGATATAAAAGACTTGTCTGAGACAGTGTGGATCAGTGAGGCATTTTTTTTTTTCAGAGCTGTCGTTTCAACTCTACTTTTTTTGTTAATTTCACCCATTCTGTCCTATTGTCCTTAGTGTGCAAATGCCTTGACAGTAATGTACAGTAATATTTACAGTTCACTGCACACACACACATTCACACACACACATCCATACCTCTCAAATTACTGCCAGCGCAATTACCAAATTATGAATCATAGAAACTATGATTCATAATTTGGAAGCGCACTTCATTACTGCTTGGCCTCAGCATATGGAATACTTCAGACAATGTTCTTCACTTTGTCACTGTCTTGCAGGAAGTCATTGTTAAGACCAGTCATGACAAAACAAAGATAAGTTACAAGCAGGAGAACACGCTATGGGGCGAATGATTTAAAATATATACCAAAGCTATGACATGCAGCGTGGTATGTGGACATAAAATCTGACGAAAAGATAGGGAAACTGCCAAAAGGGCTAAGCTCTCCTATCAAAGTGATATCTAATCACCCAACCAACAACAAAACAGCAGAAGTGAGATAGATATTGTTGTATACAATCTGAGTGCACTGTAAACTAGTAAACAATCCATTGCTTCATAACCATTCTACATGATTTAAAAAATGTAAAATCTGTTCCCATTAACGATAATGGGGAAGAACTGATTAGTTGTATTGAAAAGATTTTGCACCTCTTTAAAGATACAGTAGGCTATGTAGGTTATCATCTAGTCAGACTGCACAGCAAGAGAGATACATCTGATTTTGTTGTACAAGAAAATATGAAAATGCTTATTATTGTTAAACCTCTGAAACCTCATTTCCATCCACATAGATAAATAACACCTGAAGATTTGAATGGGGCCTGCCGATTATCAATGACAACAGAAGCAGCAGCACATTTTTACTGCTGAAGTGACTAAAAGAAAATAATAATCGACTACAATGTGTCTCTAAAAGATAAATCACTATCCACAAAAGGATTTGATAAGTAAAACATTAGGCTAAATGTTCAAAATGAAACGACGAGATACAAGCTATCAAGAAATAAGAAATTACAATTCATACACCCAGGATATAGCGTGATGACAGCCTTTCAGGTTTTGTTATGAGAGGTAACTGAGACTAGAGAAAGAAAGAGAGCAATTCTCATACCTCATCAGTAGCCTTTTGTGTTTAAGACGGCAGTCATGATGCCAACCACCGTTTCAAGGAGGCGCCTCTTGAAGTTGTTAAAACTCAATCAATGCCATGACTAGCCTACCTTTCGGCTTCCTGTCTCATCCTATCCTCATTTCAGAGCGTGACTTCGTGTAACTTAATTGTATAGATATAACGATGAAAAAGTATTTTTATTAAATGATTTTTCCATTCTTTATTTTCTGCAAAATAAGCCTACTGTTTCTTCAATAGTAGCCTAGTTTACAAAGCTCTGGGCTTCATGTCACATGCCCGCGAAACGAGATAGGCCTATGAGACAGAAGCAGAATCTCCTGGTAGGCCTATGGCTTCTCACGTTAAATAAATAAGCGAATAGGCTTATATTGTATAAAATGCTATACCAAATGTGTGACCACATGTAGGCTACATGTTTTTTTCCCCTGAAGAGATGTATGATTTCAGGCCATCTATTTAAATGTTCTCTGTTATTTAATATAATGCTGAAATGTCAAATAAGTTCACTTAGACGTATTTCTTTGACGATTTAAAAACATTTTCAAGAAATATTTCGGCATTTTTGATCGCGGGATGTGTAAAACGAAATAGTCAGCTGAACTTTCGACCAAAAGAAAGTTTTAAGCATATCTTGTAGTGACATCTAGTGGCTAGTTATCGAACTTCTTCAAGATATCCATTTTGATATACAGTACAATCTCATTCATCAACCAGAGAGATATGTCCATACATGCGAGTTCAAATGTATAAATAAATGTCATATCTAGCCTACATTCAAAATAAAAAAAACAAATTGTCAAATGTATTTTACATGACGTGTAATGATGACCAATTCAAATCAGTGACGTCAAATCATCTAAGCCACCCACATCAATAAACTAAGGTCATTTGAATAATTTGGTAAATAAGACTTTTTGGTTTGGTGTAGGCCTAGGCCTTATAGGCCAAAATCTGCTTCTGCAAAAGATTAGCAATGTGATTTGAGAATTAAAAGATATATGGCCCCATGGATGTCACCATGTGAAAATTTAGAGAATGTTTTCGAATGGTGGTTGACAAGCAGCTTACCACAGCTGATATACTTCTACCTCTGTCTATAATGTGCTATAGCCCAGTTAAACAAAGTTTTACTTTTCATCCTTTATCCTTTAGAATTTAGTGGCATATTCTACCCCGGTACCTGTGTCAAAACAGTGTATGTTTACCAGCCACTGTTAATAAATTCATCCTAATGGCTCGGCTGTTTACTCTTGTCTCACATCTCCAGTCAACGCTGTTGTTATTGCAGATTGATTAAAAACAACAAAGACTGACAATGTGCGATTTCATAATTTGCCCAAACAAAAACAGCGGCGAATCAAGAGCAGGATGAGGGGGCCCTGGGCTGACGAGATGCCACCGCGTGGCTCTGATGTCGTCTAATTGAAGCTTTGTCGCTGGGATCGAGAGGAGGTGTTTCAAAGGCGGCGCTTTCCTGAAGAACATTGTTTCGTTAGCATCGTATGCAGCCTTTGATGTGCGCCACTCGTGCAGCACCTGTAGCTTTGATACAAGGGTTAGGAGCGGAGGCCGACCCCTGCAGACAGCGGTCCTGCTCACTGAGAGTCTGGCTGAGAGGACAGGGGTGAAGTGGAGGCCTCCATATTCATATCCATGATCTTTTATGCCACAAGAACTCATCCGTTTGGGAAATTCTCTGATGTTTTGTCCCCTATATGGTTAAAGAAACCCTACTGGGCTTGCTCTGCCCATTCACTTTGGGTAGTGTAGTTTCATTTGCCAGACTAATTTCTAAACACCATACTTCTTAAAGGTTCTTTCTCAGTTTTGGATAACCTGGGAAATAAAAGTTTTGTTCTTTATTTGCTTTAGCAAAACTTTAAAAATGACAAATGTCCTTTTAAAATTGGCCATTGTCCATTCATGCTGGGTTGGTCTCAGAGGCCATGGACCAAGGGTAATGAGAAGAGACGACCTTTCTAAGATGGCTGTCGCTGCTGTACTGAAGCTTTCAACCACTACAGACACTTATTTATGGATATGTCCACTGACACAAAATCAAAACACATTTGGCCCTGTCCTCATAGTCAATTGGCTCTCAGTCCATTTTGTTCAGCCTTTCTGACGATAGGCTTTTGTTTTAGAAAACAGATCGAGTTCTTTAAAGAAAAGAGTTCCAGAGAAGAGACAAGACATCTTATATACGGCACAGATCAATAACCCACACCTGGCATGAGAGGTGTGTTGAATACAGGAACTCTCCATCTTGTACAAGAGATCACTACACCACTAATCATCCCCTCAATGGAGACTCAGGAGTCTGGACCACCTGGGACTGATGCACTCCTCCACACACTATTCTCTGGCAGCTGTGTCCTGTCAGTACTTACAGCTGAATGGTGATGGAATGAGACCTGCGTTGTTGTCATTTGACGGGTCAGTTAGGTGTGTGTCCTGTTTAGTTCTCATTCAGAAGACAACACAGTTACAACACGGCTCAGTTAGCCACTACTAACACTCCATCACAGTCCTGCTGGTGGCGGACGACTAGAAGAAAAGTTGGTGGCTCATGGACAACTCTCACTTACAGTAGGTGTGTGTCGCATTAGTGGAGGAAAGAGATGTGTGTGTGTGTGTGTGTGTGTGTGTGTGTGTGTGTGTGTGTGTGTGTGCCACGTAATTAGAGGCAAATCAGTGTTCTCGCCTGCGACATTCTCTCCCTCGTGCTCGGCTCTACAGCCAAGGCTGTTGTTGGCTCTAACTGGCAGACAGTGTAATCACGCAGTCCAATTAGCCACCCCTTGCACCCCTGCTTCCCCTCGCTGCTTCCTGCTCCGTCGTTGTCTTCTCGCCATGCTGCGTAATTATCTTTCATCTGTCGCAGAGAAAAAGCCACGGGGAACAGAGAAAGGAGAGATAAGGATCGGCCCAGCAATCGCAAACACAGGCAGCCTTTCACACATTTTTGGTAGTTTTAAGTTTCAAGTAAGTTTTTTATTGGTAACTACTACCTGGTTTCACAATTGTTTAGACTGAAATATAAAATGTATTAGACCTCACTGGGTCTGAGGTGTAAATCACTATTTACAATGTGTATGTGACCCTTGACTCTCGTAGCTCTCTGAAGGTCTTGTGGTTTTCAGCTCGATCTGAATCACTTGTGATCAGATTGCGTAGGCACTAAGCTCGGAGACAAAAACAACCGTATATCTCCATGAGGAAGTATTACCCTAAAAGGACTTCAATACAACATTAATCATTAAATCCCAGAAAAGCTGTAGGCTACTCATCCCTTGGATTCATGATATTAAAAATCTGTGTTTTCGTCAATGTGTCGCAGCAAAACAAACTCTCATTTTCGGATGGTTCAACGTTGTTTGATCCTGCAATGCAGAAAGGGATGGAGAAGACAGGAGAGCTGACTCCACATCAGTATGCCTCCCCCGACCCCTTCCCTCATTGCCTATTTGTTCTCTTATCTCGACTTCTCCCGAACCGATCGATGAGATGCTCGTTAGCGCAAGGATGCTCACGAGAGGCTGCCTGCTCAGCAGTGGAAGCCAGATCTGTCTGCGCGCACGGCCCTGACAGATTCGTCTGTCAGTAGGAATTCTAACACCACTGTCCGTGCTTTCCACAAATCCACTCTAAGATCACCACTGCACCTGCAAACTGAAACTTTAACACAGCCATACCATACCTGAGCACAGCTTCACTTAACACCATGTCACTTCAACTCTTAACACTGTGAACACGAACGAACCTGCACTCCTCCAATCCAACACGATGCTATATGCTCTTCAAATAAGAAGACCTGCACAACGCAACCAGAGAGGAGACACAGCACTCAAAAAATCCTCCATAGAAATGCATGGGGTTAGTTTGTAACGGCAATATGGCAGTTGTCTACACATATCCCGCCCATTCCGAGGCAAAAAAGTAGACATGTGAATACTTTGAGGCAATCATGTGTCGTGATCTCGCGCTGGAGCAAGGTTGGTGTCGTGAAGCCTTGCGCATGCACATTTCTGCCAAAATAGATGCCCGATAAGTGCCCAAAATGTGTTACAATATGGCTGCCGAGTGGAGGGATTGGCCTAAAAGGACTTTGCCGCCACTCCTGTATCTAATGCAGACATGCCTCTCTACCTGCAGTTTGCTGTCTGAAACCAGAGTAAAGCAAAATGCAGAGGCTGCCATAGAAGGGGCCATTTCTTCATCATCACATTCTTTACAAAAATGAGTGGGAATGTTCTAGCTATTGATGACATCACATGTGACCAGGGGTCAGGTTTTGGAGTGTTAGCTTTAGCCAGTTAGTATCATGATTGTCCGCCACCATCTTTAAACATGGTGTCCGACATGTGCTCACTTCCAGCTAAATTTTCAACAAGCAAATTAGCTGCCATATTACTAGTAGACACAAGAGTACGTTGACCATGTGGATTTTCCAAGCTGATTTAGGATCAGTCAGTCCAGATGGAAAACATAATTTGTGGCCATCTGTACGGTGCCACAAAGGTGGCTTGTTTGTGAAAATGTGGCCGGAAATTAGCACACCAGGAGCCATTTTTAGAAATGGTGACAGTAAATTATGGATATTTTTGGCTGAAGTAGCTAGCCTAGCATTGGCCATTGAAATGAATGAGAGTAGTACTTCCTAACTCTCTCTAGGTCTACAGGCCTATATAATACCCCCATGACCAAACGATATCACACAAAATGGAAAACAGAGTCAGAAAGGAAAACACAAAGCTCTGCAGACCATTCTGTAAAAAATACTGTCCTTCCACCACATGAGCCTCTTGGGTGAACACCAAATGGTTTGTGAAGAGATGTACATGTAGAGGTAACTCAAGTGTGGCTTAAAAATTCATCTAATAAAGTTGCTGAAGTTGTTTACTCCTTATGAACTTATAACACACACACACAACATCATTACAAAGTCAAACAGTAAAGACATAAAGTAATGACAAAACTGATCATGTGATAATGATATGCTAATATCTGCTGCTCTAGGCAACCCAGATCATGGTTCTCTGAATGCAGGCCGATCTTTTTCATTTGCGATCGAATCGGGTGAAATGGTGCAGGAGACATTTTATGACTTTTCATAACATGAATATGCATTTGGTCACTGGAGAAAACATTATAAATTACTTGTTTGTCTGTACAGTGTTGTGCACGCATATTTTGTCATGTACAAAAATTGTGTTGCTGAAATAAATTATCATGAAAAACAAAAAGTCAAAAACCCAGATATTAAAATAGATACACTCTTTTTCAACTGAATAGCCCTATATATATATATATATATATATATATATATATATATATATATATATATATACAATACATGAAACTACATCATGTTAACAGCTTTATGATATCAGTTTCATTATAATTTGTAGTTCAAGGGCCTAGCCTTGTCCTAAACTAAACTCCTATTGCCATGTGTACATCTCCAGTGGAGACTGAAAAGAATTATGGGCCTCTGTGGATGGTTCTTTTAGAAATCAGTCCTTCATTTCCCATAATTATCACTGCTTGTTGAAGAGTTGCTCACTTTTTCACAACTCTGACGACTATCCATAGAGCGCATATACTGTAATTATGCTCGTGTCATCCAGCCAAGTCCATAGGAAAGGAATCCTGTCACAAAGCGCTGACAAATTAATTACTCTCCACAAGTATGCCTAACAACCAGGTCCATGATGAGCGCTAATGATCCTACTCATTTGTCTGATGTTTATTATTTAGCGATGAGGGGATATGTAGGTGGTGTAATGGGTTTGAAAAATGTACATGAATCTCCAGACTTCAGATTTCACTGGCCAACCATTGTACAGTAGCCTACACGATCTGCTTGGTGCTTATTTTTGAGGTGACATCACATCAAAACATGAATATTTCCTAAAAGCTCTCCGAATCAGCTAGCTCATTAGCATGCACATTTTTGTGCATATCTAGAGCCTAGCCATTGTTGCTATTTGTAGCAATAGTCAAAAATGGCCGATAGCAAGAAAATGTGAAAGAACAGGCCTACTTTTTTTGACGTAATGGTAAAAACACCTATCCCTGATCTGCCTTGACAAAATGGAAGAAAAATCAACAAAATGGAAGAAAATCAACAAAATGTTCAGGCAGAATCAGAATGGTCTGAACCCTGAGCCTGACCTGACATTTGAAGTGTCAGGAAAGTTAACCCTATACTGCAGAGTCAATTCATCTGTTTGGTTGGTTTACATGGTTGTGAGACTAGGTGCTAATAATAGTCTAGTTGACAGAAAGGTGAACCCGGAAATGTTGAGTACACCAAAGTTTTATGATAGAAATATATAGTATGGGTCCCCAGCATGCAGAAACTGCCGGATGCTAATTTGCATATGTTAAGCAATTTGTGTAATTAAGCTAATTAGCATAAATTAGCATAATTGCCTATATTGATCATATTATAGGAGCTGCTTGGCCAAAATGGACAATGTTAGTATGTTTTTAGGGGTTACTGGAGATGCTGAGTCCATATCTGTCATTTTCAAGACTCAAAATCACTATTTAAACATGGTTTGGTCACGTTCTTACTCTCAATAAGCTGATTTTGCTACGTTTTTGGGGGCAATTTAGACGGATTTTTGGAGGATAAAAATGTTCACTGTTCAGGAATAATTTCAAGTTATTTCTGAATTCCACAATAATTTTGGAAATAGCTATTCACTGGCCCTCTGCTGTGACTCACAATTGAGTAACAAAGGGAAGAACTAGCCTCTACTACTCCTCCTGTCCTTATCCGTTGTCCTGTCGCCATCTTCTCCAGACTCTTCATCCCTGTCCTTCTGCTCTTTTAGCTGTGTATATATATTGCAACATGTAACATCACTGCCTTTGCAGAAACAATAATTAGTACAGGCCAGGCCTGCGGCTGCACAGCTGCACTTTCCAGATACATGTATACACAGTTTTAACCCAGCTTTGCAGTTACTGCTGATAACATCTAACAAATCAGCAGGAGCAACAGGACTTGAATCGAGGGTGGGCGAGTTCCTCTCTTTCCATACCTGTCTTCTTACTCCATCCAAACGCGGTGATATCCACAGCCGGTGGATCAGGGCGGTCTGCTGCTTTCCAAAGCAGCACCTGTAGATGGGCACGTTTTCCATGGAGGAGTAAGTTGCGTTCTGTAGGAGACAGTGTCTTCAGTGCTGGAGGAGCCGGGAGTGGGAGGCCTCACCGCCAGGGATGGATTACTGCACGGGCCTACCGGGCCCAGGGTCAGGGGGCCCTGAAGCCCAAGCCTTTGCATTAAATCATTGCCTCAATATCAACACATCAGGATGTATGGTGTATGAATCTGATTGAATTTAATCCATCCCCAAAATGCACCAGTATACAGGAAATCACATCAAACAAATTAAAAAATTTCTGAGGAAGGACCCCCAAACCCCCCTTCCACATGCGACAATTAGTGGGGGGCCCTTAATACATCTGGGCCCAGGGGCCCGAAAGTTCATAATCCGTCCATGCTCACCGCTAGGTGGATGCCCAAGCAAAAGGATCAGAAAAGAGCCCTTGTAAGGGGTACTAAGAAGCTTACAGAGGCCTTCAGTAGAAGCCACGGGAGGAGACCAGCCGTCGCCTGGGCCTGGATACGGGAGGAGTGTTAGCCTGAAGAGGATCTCAATGCAGTGGACACGGCGGAGAAGGGCTTCACGCGACCGGGAGAGCGGCCTTGGAAGATGAGATGGTGATGCCGACCTGGGCGCTGACTTCACCGTGAGAAGACCTTGAGCCCCTGGCCCCGCCAGGCAGCTTTAGGTCGGAGTTGGCGGTGGCCCTGTCTGCGGAGCAGAGCAGAGGTGGAGCGGCAAGGAGGTGGTGCCTTGAGGATGGACGGTTGGCGGAGCCGTTTGAGGCACGACGGTTGGGCAGCTCCGGCGGAAGGGCCCTCTGAAAAACGGAACTCTAAGCCTTTGGGTGCGTGTGGGAGGCACCATGCTGTGCGGGTGCCTGTTCTTGTTAGCCTGTTCGCCGGCGCTCTTTAGAAAAATAAGGGGAAAAAACGTTTGTTGTGTGAAATCCGATGACACGAGCCAGAGAGAAGGTCTAGGCCTTGGCGCAACCGTGGTGGAGTGGAGCGGCCGGGAGCAGCGGAGGACCGCTATGCGACGAGGCAGCAGAGGAGGACTGAATGTGCCGAGGACGGCAATGGCTTGTTGGGGGAGCTGTGTAACGTCAGCGTGCTGGACTGTGCTTGAGATTCCCACAATGTTCTGAGCTGGGGATTCTGTGAGAACTTTGGGGTTGTTATTATGTGTGCTTGTGCCTGTATGGTGCGGCTGCGTCCCACCCTATGTGTGTAAGGTGCGAGGTTTCTTGACTTCCCTGGCGTGTGCTATGTTCTGTGCCGATGTCCCTGCTCCCGACCTTTAATAAAGCTTTTGATCTCATCAATCATTACACTATTAAATCTGCTTAGCATCATTAGCATGCTGCACATATTTGTTAAAGCTCTTGCATTCAAGTTGAGTGATCATCTCAATGCCAATGTTTCCCAAAAGGGCTTGTCCCTACGAGAAGAGTATTACCTTAAACACACATGAGGAAACTTAACAGTCCAATCAGTAGACTATGATAAGCTAGCCAACTATGCTTCTTTGTGTACAATATTTACAGGCTTCAACCAGACAGCTGAATGTGGTAGAGTTGTAATAGAAGTAGTAGGCCTAAGCTATAGGCTAATCTGCATAAAGTGTGCTGTCATAAATATCAGACATTCAGTATTCTCTCTTTTAATATCAGGATATAAAATAATGCAGATATATTATATTGTAATCCTCTGGTGTTCTAAGGTAGGCTATTGAAATGTCTAGCCCGACCCCTCCAAAAAAATCGAGGTTCGTATCAAACCGTGGGTCAACGGTCAAAAATTGTGATACGAATCGAATTGTTAGGTTGGTGTATCGTTACTGCCCTACTGTATATCGCTACAGCCCTATCCTCCAAAAATCTGTCTAAATTGGACCAAAAAACTCAGCAAAATCATCTTAATGAGAGTAACGTGACCAAACCAAGTTAAAATATTGATTTTGAATCTTGAAAATGTCAGATATGGACTCAGCATCTCCAGTAACCCCTAAAAACATACTATCATTGACCATTTTGGCCAAGCAGCTCTTATCAATATAGGCGATTATGGTAACGTATGCTAATTAGCTCAATTACACAAATTGCCCAACATATGCAAATTAGCATCCAGCAGTTTCTGCATGCTGAGAACCCATACTATATATTTCCATCATAAAACTTTGGTGTACTCAACATTTCCGGGTCCACAATGGGGCTCTATGGGCTGTCCACCGGACTATAACCTAAATGTAACATGCAGGGAGCCAACTCCCTAGGTGGTCATATGTCGGAGCACCTGACGTCTATGTGAGCCAAATCAAACGCATGTGGGAATGCCTCGGCCCCTGTCTCATGTTTAAAGGGAGGCTTATCCTCTTAATAAATAAACCTTGAGCAGGGAATAGGAAAACATCCAGATCAGTCCTGGATCCAGCTGGCACTGCGCTGCACAGTGGAGGGATTAGCAGCTTTCTCTTAGCAGCGGCGCTAATTTCTCCTGCTAGGTTCAACTTCCAGAATGCGTCGGGGGATTGGCTGTCTCGGTCTCCAGTCGGACTCTTCCTGCCTATCTCTCACCCCTCTCACCCCTATCACAATCATGAGAACAAGACAAGTCTTTCTTTGATGCTTTTTCTTAATATTCTGCACACAGCTTGTGGGGAGGTTCTAGAACCTCATTGAGAATCTCACTTTTATGTAATCAACAATATCCCCTGTTTCAATACACAAGGGGCCACTCATCACTTAAACTAATCCTAATTTATAAACTGATCATTTATGGATACAAGTTGATGCTTAGTTGACAAACAATTGCTTATTGTCATCTTTAATTTAATTTCTTTGTTCATTTCTTTTTGTACTGATGGCACTCTATGGTAAACATGACTAAGTGATTATGATTGGCCTTGTCCAACACAAGAATCTATCAAAAGCATGTGGATATGTGGGTAGTTTCAGTTCTTTGTTTCAAAAGGCCTAAAACCTTCTTGAAATATCGCTATTATGTTTATTTTTTCATCTACATCCATTGAAGGACGCAAAAGTTTCATGGCAACTGTTTATTGACAATTATAAGATTTGAATGTTTGCAATGCAAGGTGGGTGTGAGTGGACATATGTAGTGTTTTGTCATCAGCAAGGTTAAATAGCTTCAAGGTCAAGTGCTTACCCAGGTCGTGAAACTGCAGTATGTTGTTATTGAAGACTAGCATAAAGTTGATTTCACTGCTTTTGGTAATCTCATCTTCATCTTTATTTCATAAAAACATGTTACTTGTTCTTGAATTTCCCCTGGGGATCAATAAAGTATCTATCTATCTATCTACTTTGCAGTAATTGCAACAAAGATAAAAAAAACACTATTCTGAGCATTTAGCTTATAGGTTTAGGTTTGAGTTGGGTTTTCAACCTTATTTTCAGACCCTCACACCAGGCACTGGAATGAAACTACTGGTTTTGAACCCTAAGGAATCCATGTCAGGTCATGGAGAGTCATTTCAAGATATTAAAGCCTTCAGTGGAGTACTGAGGAGAAATCTCATTCTCAGAATACACAGCTCTAATGACATCCAGTAAAGGATTTAGTCAAAATATGAGAAATAGGCTCTGACAATAATAGCCAGTCAAATAAATAAAATGTCATACAGGCTTCATGCTCATGTTGCTAAACAGACACACAGGGCCAGATATACTAACGCTTTTGTATATTATATATTTTGTATATTTGAGCCCACTTCAGGCATATTTGTTTCGCAACGTGCGTGTAAAATCATTGCGAGGTATGTACAAACAGGCCGCAAAGATGTTAAAGCGCAAACTTCCTGTCGCGGGAGCTGAAAAGGGCACATTGCGTTTGTGTCATGCATATGCATTCATGGGAGGATCCAGAGGAAAGTGGGAGTTTAGCGTAAAGAGATGGGAGGGGAAGCGTAAATAGCGCCTAATTATGTATTCCACGGTATGTACAAAGACTGCTTGTGAAAGCGCACGTCTATTCTGCGCCTAAATACTTCCGCCTTGTAAAAGCAGGTAATCCAGTTGCAGTTCAGTGCGTCAATAAGAGAACCTTTCAAAGACAACAGAATCGCTATTTAGAACAGGAGTTTTGTAGCCTACTACTACCAGTTTTTGTGGTGAAAGTATTTGTACTACCAAAAGCAACCATAACTTTCATTGGCCTTTCAAATGTCTTACTTTCATTTTCACGTCATTCACTTAAACTTTCCTACTTGCTAGATTTGACCAATTTTCCAAAGCCTACGTGCACAAGTAGTTGGAGTAAAACTACTGATCTTCATGATCTCCGTGCTTGTTGACATCTCATGCATGGTATTGTGGTACCTGACATGCAGAATCCCTACTCTGACTACGCCACCCCCTAAACCCAGGCGGGAGAAACCTATAAGCTCTCTAACGTGGCTGGTTCTCGGCCTTCCCCACAAAGGAACAGTTAACAAGAGGCATATACAAAATACTCAAATTTTTTACAAATACTATAAATACAATGCAGAATGTAAGTTGTGTGTAAGTAAGAAAGATTGCATGGGATAGCTGGCTGAGACTCCTCAGGCTAATAAGGTCGGGTCAGCACACACAGCTCCTGTCTTGGGGAGGGGCCCTGGTGAGGTCGGGTCAGCACACACATCTTGGAGATGTCCCGTCTTGGAGAGGGGCCCTGGTGAGAGAGGGAGAGAGAGAGACAGCAAACCCAGCACCACAAAAGAATGTAACACGGCAAGCACTGCAAACACAAGAAGCAAATACCACTACAGGATACCACTACAAAATACCACACCGTGTTGTTTACCAGTACACACCGAGAAAATAGCTCCCTCCATGTGGCGGATCCAGCCTTGTACAGAGACCGCCTATATGATGGGACAAAAGAGGAACAGCCAGCTCCCAGCACAAGAGCTGTAAGCGTGCGAGCTTAAGCAAGTGATGTTAGTCCCAGCAGTTACAGAGAGACCATGCAAACAAACAAAAAGACAAACAAAATGAAAGCAAACAAACAAACCCAAAAACTAACAGTAAAACAGTGGCTGGCCTGGTCCCTTTTAAAAGAAATGGCACATATTAGTTACCATGTACATTCCACAGCACAATTACACAATGGACATATGTAGTAAATATAAGCCTACTTTGCAAGAGCGTTCACTACTCCCCACAGCACAGTGACACAGGAAGAAAGGAACATTCCAGTGCTACAGATTTAAAGAAACATAGTTAATTGATTTATAACTACCAATGTAAACAAACTAAGATCATAAATATAAAACAAATTACCAGAGCATCAGTGTCTGTAGCCCAGCACTCATAAATCTTAAAATTAGGCAGTCACCTCAGTGTCCTCCATGAAGAGTGAAACACATGGTTCTAGCATTCACCCTGGTAAGTTAAAACAAGTCATGAGAAGTGAGTTCTACAAACACACACACACACACACACACACACACACACACACACACACACACACACACACACACACACACACACACACACACACACACACACACACACACACACACACACACACACACACACAGCATGGAACATCATATTCATTACCTGCATGACAGGGGACCTTAACAGTCACAAAGAGCAATTGGTGGCAGCAGCAAGAGAATGTGAGCGCTCAACAAACCAAACTTTATAACTTCCTAGTTAGTCATGTGACCTGTCCCATGTGACCACCCTTGCAGTCACACAAGCCACACTGGTTGCCAGTGCAGGTGGGCACATAAACCAGAAATCCCCACATCCCCACAGTATTATTTCATGATCGCTAAACGTTTGATTCTTTTTAATGTTGTCATCAGTTAACTTCATTCAACTGAGCTTGTATGTAGGCTAGGCTCTGCCGTTCAGTTGTGGATGTTCGTAAATTGTGTTTATGGGCGGAGAAAGGCAGAGAAAGGCGCAGTTTACACTAGTTTGATAAATACGACGAAACTTGGGTCTGACAGCGTTCGCAATCTGCGGTTTGTCCATGACGCTGATAACACTACGTTCGCAAATGTACATAGCCTACATCTGGCCCACAGCGTCTTATAAGGCACGATGTCTTGTGCATGCTCACATTAAATCTCTAAAGCTACTCAGAGACACAGCGTCCTATAAGGCACTATGTCTTGTGCATGCTCACATGAAATCTCTAAAGCTACTCAGAGGCATGGAAGCATCCAAGCCCAAAATGGCTACTATCACAGCCAATCACAACCAATTAAGAGAATTTGAACTTGTGCTACAAGGGGTGACAAGCAGTGTTGTAATGTAACGGAGTACAAATACTTCGTTACAGTACTTAAGTAGACATTTCACGTATCTTGTACTTTACTTCGCTATTTAAATTTATGTCAACTTTCACTTTTACTCCACTACATTTCCTAGATAAAATGTATACTTTTACTCCGTTATATTTCCACTAAGCATCTTCGTTACTCGTTACTAAAATATAAAATTAGAAGAAATGTGTGCGACTGTTATCATAGACGACCACCCCCGACGATAGTGGTGAACTCGGTGAACAGGGTAGTGGTGAAGATAACGTCATACACCTGTGGCCGTATTTGCAAGGAATGTTTCTGTACATAGGTAGCTTTCTGTGAAGCTGAAAACTCCGCTACCTGCCTCAGCGGCCTGTGAAAGGCTATTTAGCGTCGCAGGACTTGTCTTCAGTCCAAGAAGAGTAAGACTGAATCAGGCCCGGGGTGGGAAATCGGGAGAATTCCCAGTGGGCCGCTTCACTTTTGGGCCGGTCGAGGAAAAAAATATTGACATTTGTCACGTAGCCTATCTTTTCTTAAAGTAGGACACGTTCCGCATTCTGTGCATGACACTAATGCAATGCTTCTGCATGGGTTGTAGCCTACGTGAGGGAGTTCTCCCCTCCAAAAAAGATTAGGTTGGGTCCATATAACCCGTCTTTTCCAAAAAGTTTTCTCAGATACGGATAGCCGAGCCGGCCCTACAGTACACACAAGCGCCAGGAAGGATGGATGGTAGAAAGAGGCCAGGAGAGACTGAGCAGCAGATCAACCAGTCGACCATTGAAAATGATGAGCCCAAAATTAGTGATGAGGAGGCCATGACTACAGGGACAAGTAGAGAGGATAAATTAAAGTTATTTAATGTAAGAAAGAGCAATTACCCTACAGTACATGATAAACCTATATGCCTTGTTTGCTCAGAAGAGAGTGTAGTAAAGGAGTAGGCCAAATCACCAAACAACAATATAGCCTACCCATGCAAAAAACATGTAGCCTAAACATTAGTTTAATATGCCTTTTTGTGGAAGCGTGGGATAGGCTACATTTCAAAGGCTTTCTTTCTTTCTTTCTTTCTGTTTATGTTAACTTGTGGAATAGTGGAATATTTTTTGTTAACTTCTTAGTTGAAGTGAATTATTATATAACCTTTACACATTTGTTGAACCATGGTACTAATAAAAACTACAGGATAGTAAGAGCCGAAATGTTGCTTCATTTATCCAATTTCCACCACTATGAAAAACGTGGGCTGGTCTTGGGCCTGAAACTCCCAAGCACTGAATTCTGGCAACTTTGAAAACCAGCTTCTTTTGAAGATGAACAGACACCTTTTCAGTTTCAACTAATGACTGGCATAATAGTAGCTGGACATAGGTGGCCTGTGTGTGTGTGTGTGTGAGACTGAGATGGTGACCTGGGGAGTAAGCCCTAGAAATGCTCATACCACATGACCAAAATTTTCTCCCTACAAGCAGGTCATTTTTTTTAAAGAAATAAGTTATTTATTTTTCATTTTTACCTGAAGTTCATACAAAAGTGACATTTCTGTTTCTGTTTTTTTCTTTGATGTCAGCTCTAAGAATATGCTGTTTGTTCTTTGAACTTAAGAGAATTGTGCCTGAAAAGTCCTAGAAAAGAATGTGATTTTGATTTGATGAGTGAGATTAAGAAGATATATGGGAACCCTGAATATGCTTTATGCTTTAAGAAAGCCAAAATAAAGTTCACAATAAAAGCTTGCTTTTTACTTTTTACTTTTACTTCAAATACTTAAGTACATTAAATATCAGAAAATTACTTTTGATACTTAAGTACAGTATATATCAGATACTTTAAGACTTTTACTTAAGTAATATTCTAAAAGGTAACTTTCACTTCTACCAAAGTCTTTTTCTAGTGCGATACTTGTACTTTTACTCAAGTATTGCTTTCTAGTACTTTATACAACACTGGTGACAAGTGGTATGGGTGAATCCAGATGAATCTGTGACCGCATTTGCTCAGGTGATCCATCTGGCAATTATTCAATTCACAGTGACTTCCCAATCACCAAAAACCCAGGAACAAATTATAACTGCTTATGCAGCATGGGGTGATCTTTATATTATTGTGATTATATGCCATTTATGCTATTTTGTCAATGCATATTCCGGTCTTACTCAAAACTGCTCTGATTCATATTATTTTGGTCCCTGGATTTTTTTAAGTGGCCTGCAGTTTATTTGGTGGCATAGCAGTTAATCTACGAAGAATTAATGTGTTTTAATTGACAATGGAGTAATGAAGAGTGAAGTAATTGCATAATCCCATAGTGACTTCATCATTAGTTCATGGTGAATAACAGGTCATGATATCAGTAATTCATTAATTAAATCATCTTGAGACGTACTTTAGTTAATCATATGAAGTGTCCCTTTGAATTGTGTGAAAAGTGTTAAAGTCAATTAAAGTGTTATAGGTATCCAATGCAAATTCATTCTGATTCGTTTTTTTCTACACTCCCCCTGCATTTGCGGAGTATTTTACACAACGGGCATAGGGTACATCTTGGAAGGCGTGCCATTCTCCCTATTGCAAGTTAGCTTATCATCAAAATGACTTTGAAGCTGTTAAATTGAGGTAAACACATCTATAGGTTGCCTTAAAGGTAAATATCTGACAACAGACAGACAAATGCACAAATTGGAGTTTAATGATACTTTAACGTTCTGCACAAAGCATTTCAGGCTTGGTAGGCCTACAATTTGACTGACTTTGGTTGTCACGAAAAGGGTCCCACAAACTTCAAACTGCTGTCCTTGTTGTAACAAGGTATTTCCCACTGTCTTCCCATACTTTCCAAGGAGATCGTTACAGTGAAGATCTGGTTTTTCATTACACTCATATGAACTTTGAAGACATTATGATTTGAAGACATTATGACATTATGATTTTCATGCTCATATCATATACATTTATTGAAATAGATCTAAAGTCTGTGTTTGCTCTAACAACATTTCATTGTTATTCTGTGACGATGACATCAATAAACTGAATTAAACTGAACTGAAGAATATTGTTACTTGGAAATAATAAACTTGTTCCAATCTCAGTACTGTCTTTGTGCACCTAACAAATCATGACAATCATTCTTGTGTCCTTAAGGTCTCCTCACTTCACTTGTTTCGAGGTTTACACTGATTTTCCATCTGAAGACAGTGGTTTTCATGGACACTGATTTTCCATCTGAAGACAGTGTCATAGGTTCAGGAGAGTTTGAATTCATGCAAGATCTATGCCACTGAGCTGCTTGGCACAGAATGTTTGGGTTAATTCACTGTTGCATTAGTGCAGTTTATTTCTATTCTTTAAGTGGAACACTTAAGCGTTTCGTCCATTGCTGTTCATGTTGCTATCAAGAAGAGGATGAAAGAGCTGCCAGCCTTAGACGGCACAGCTTCTGAATTTGCTACACTTGTAAAATCTTACAAGCCCATAGACGTTAGCTCTTGTCTTTTTTTCACACGCTATACAATACATTCAAAGACAACAGTAATTAGACGCACCACAATGTTTCATCAGAAATCAAATCTACATGAATCAATAAGTCTCACAGCTAATTAAATGTCCTCTAGGGTCTCTGAACGTCATTCTCACACAGAGCCTCTTGGCAGAAACTCAGGACGCGCTTTCACCCTGGCCGTCGAAACGCAGCCAGCATCTCAAAAACCTGCGCTGGCTACGCCTCCCCCAAGCTAGCTGCTGAGCTGTTTGTTTAGGAATCTCTGCCTGAAAATTGTATTCCATCGACCATGCTCACTATCAACACACAATTATCTGGGTTAATCATGTGGAACAGTGGCAAATTCACCTGGGGCTTAGGAACTAATGACATTCTCGTCTGGCCTGCTTTAGTGAAATAGCCTAGCACCTGCAGCAGGAACAGGGAGATTGCCAAAGAAAATTTGGTCTCATTTTGCCCTCTCTCCTCTGTGCTCTCTCTCTCTCTCTCTCTCTCACACACACATACACATTCATTCTCTCTCTCCCTCCTCCTCTCTTTTTCTCCCTGCCCTTGCACTCTCTCTGCTCCCTACTATCTCTCTCTCTCTCTCTCTCTCTCTCTCTCTGCCTCTATCTATCAGTCTCTTGCCCTCAGACACTTTATCTTTTACCTTTGGCTTTTATATTGATTCTGTATTCATTTAGTTCAGAGGCTTCTTTGTCTGCTTCTTTGTTTTGTCTCTTTTCAATATTTTTGTTTCAGACATGTCATATTCCAATATAATTTTTACACCTTCTTTTGGACCCTTTTTTCTAAAGAAAAAAAAATATATCAACAAGCAGAAATCTGATTGAGAGCAAGCAGGAGTAGCTGGGTTTGTGTGCTTGTGAGAGAGCTGTCTCACAGCTCCAGCATTCCCAGTAAACAGCATTCACACTGCATAATTACTGAGAGATGTCTGCTTACAGCCAGGCCGCTCTCACCTCTCTCTCTCTCTCTCTCTCTCTCTCTCCCTCTCTCTCTCTCCCTCTCTCTCCCTCTCTCTCTCTCTCTTTCTCTCCTTCTCTCCTTCTCCCTGCTCTGCCACCTCTACCCTCCCTATAAAGTCGTTCCACTGCGCCCATACAGTATAGGGAAGCGTGTCCCCATTGTTCATAATTATTTATCAATATCCAGCGCGGTATTTCCCCATCACTGATTGCACTCATGTGTGAAATGGCAGTCCGGGGCCCGCGGAGCTTATTGCTTTTTTGAAGCTGCGTGCGGACACCTTCGTGTGCACATGCTGATTAGCAGTGCTCCTGTTGCTGCCGCTGCTCCAGGTAACTCCAGCTGCCGCGCCGACGTGACTGATATCCTGCTTTATTAATTATGTGGGTGTTGAATGTGGATTCCCGTCTCCGTTGCACATTTGCTCAGGATATTATGTGCAAATAAGGTTCCCAGGCCAACCGCGAGCTTGTCTCTCTGTGTGAACCCCTTGTCTCCGTTAAATTGCAGGCCATGTGCCCTCGTGCATGCATCAGGCCCATTTTTTTTTTAATAATGGAGTTCTGTAAGTAGCTGTGAGTTAAATATGATAATGATGGTGGTAAGACAGAGGGAGTTCAACATAAGGAAGTAGATGAGCTCCAGACGTGATCATGTAGCCTAGTGTAGACTCTCTCTGTCTGAGCAGCGAGACTGAGACCCGACGTTTTGGCAGGTGACCCCACACTGACGGCCTATTTGTTCTTAACAGTAATTGAAAACGGCTGCAAAAATAATCAATTTTATGGGCTTAAGGATGCATTTCAGGGCAGGAGAGGGACTCACAAAGGGAATCGCTGTCATGTTCCTGCAAAGTTTAATAGTCTCCGAGAATTCATCAAACAGCCCTCAAGGCATTCATAATCTCCCTTTTTTCCAGCTTAATAGGAGATAATACAAGAGCGCGCCCGATGAATCAATATGCAACAGCGGCTTTGGTTTGATAATTAATACCGACGTTGGAAATAGATTTGCGATTTGGCAGTGCAGGTCTCTGTGGCTGATACTGTGCTCTCTCTTTCTCTCTCTTTCTCTCTCTCTCTCTCTCTCTCTCTCCCTCTAATGCCAAGCTCCAATTCTAGTTCTGTATCCGCAGCCATTCAACTAATCTGTTTTTTTTTCAATAGCGTTAATTCTTTAACTAAAGCCTGTTATCTCATTAAGGAGCCCTGCAATGGGATGCGATGGCTTCCTGACATCTGTATTCATTCCTCTGGAAATTAGTCTTGACACAAATTTAATGAAAAACACCCAGAATTGTGTAGATTAGACAGGAAGGCCAAGAATATTTGGGTAAAATCATTTTGTTTTTGTTACATTTCTGTACAAGGTGGATTATTAATGCTTCTTTAAATAAGGTTTTTATGCTAACATGCCATTCATTGGCTTCTATTTTTATTCAATTTAAGGAGGCCTTCAGAAGTCAAAGAGAGAGGGATTCCTTCGTGAACCATGCCCAAAGGAACACCCAAAACAAGCCTCTTGTATATTGGTGTAAGTAGATTTACCAACCAGATTTGATTTCAAGCATTGGGGGTTCCTTTCAGACTCAGATACAATTTTAGCATCACTTTATTTTCAGGTATAGCGATGGCTAAAACATTTTATTAAAAAGAAAGAACCAAACCAGTGGAGAGGTGAGTCGGATCGGAAAAGGGGGATGGGAGAGTTAATGCTCCGTGCTGCTTGCCACAACCACAACTTTCAACCCAGCGCCTGTACTCCCACCACACCCACCCACCCCATGGTGATGTCTGCCTCAGTTGCAGCACTGATAATTCCTCCTCTGTTTGAAAAAATGAGATGAAAGCAGTCATGGATGAAAGAAACTTGGATTTAATCTTTCTATGTCTCTCTCTCTCCCTCTTTCTCTCTTTTGCTCTCACTCTTTCTCCTTTGCTCTTACTCTCACTCACTCTCTCTCTCTTTTGCTTTCACTCTCTCTCTCTCCTTCACTCTCTCTCTCCTTCACACTCTCTCTCCTTCACTCTCTCTCTCTCCTTCGCTCTCACTCTCTTCCTCTCCCCTCACACTTTTCTCTTCATTTTCTCCGTCCCAGTGCACTAGGTGTCTTTCTTCTCTCAGAAAAGGCAAAAAGACAGGAACATTGGCGAGAGTGTAACATAGGCAGTAGTCTTTAACACTTCTAACATCTTTTAAGTGAGAGAACCTCTTTCCTTTACTCCTCTAATAAATGCATAATAAACGTATATAGGCCACATTGTATATGATTTCTTTCAGAGTTATATTGTTTAATTAATTTCTTTCATAGCTTTATGTATTTGAAAGGTTGTACTTCAGATGATCCTAATGAATCATTATTAAAGCATTGCATAAGGTTTTACTGTCTTTAAGGTTTGGTTTAGACATAGTTTATAGCATCCTTCAATTCAAGTATGTTCATTTGATAGACTGTTTGAACTGTTTGATGAACTCCTCAGTTATTTGCTATTGCACTTTAGGTCAGTAAACCTCCTATACCTCCTCCTATACCAAATAAAACAGTGAGCAAGCAATATAGCTTTTAGCAGTGCCAACTGGGCCCGAATTTGTCAGCTGTTACCAGGTTAACTTAGCTTAGTTTTAGACAAAAAAAATTTCACTGACCTTCTAAAGATATGATGGCATAGTCTGTCAGGACTCTTCTCAGTAAAATGTGTACATTTGATTATGTTGGACTCCTTAATCTTGTGCTGAATATGTTTGCATTTGCTTGGACAAGAAAAGGAGTGGCTAACACTTTACTTGACAGTATCGACATAAGTGTGACGTGACAGTGTAATGAACACATGACACTGACACATAAACCCTAACACTAATCCTAACCTCGAACCCTAATCATAACCCTAACCCTAAGCCTAACCCTAACTCTAACTAACTCTAACTAACCCTAACCCTAACCCTAGCCCTAACCATAAACCTAACCCTAATCCTAATCCTAACTTGTTATGACAAAAAACGAATGTCACTAAATAACAGAAGCGTTATGTCATAAACGTTTATGACTTGTTTATGACACATTCATGACCGTGTCATGTCACTCTTATGTCGATACTGTCAAGTAAAGTGTAACCAAGGAATGATAAGGATGGACCTGGAAAGGATGGAAACAAGACAGAGTAAAAGAACGACTGATGGAGAACTCACACTGCAGGGTCTGCATATTCCCCTGGGAGAGCTGGCAGACGACAAAAAGGCTTCAGCCGCCCGCATCCACTGCTACAGGCTGGGATTGGGGATGTAGGCAGGGCAGGGGGCTGTGGCGCCGGCTCTCCCTCCTGCCAATGACATGTTTAACAGCTGCTTGTTGATCCCTTAGATCTTCATTAACCCCGAGGAGGGGGACGGTGAAGGGCCCGAGCCGCAGGAGCACCGAGCAATCACAGACCTCATTATGCACAGAGGGAGAGAGCCGATCGGACCGGCCAGATGAGAGGGAAGGAGGGAGGGAGGGAGGGAGCAGAAGAGGGGTGAGGAGAGAAGAAGAGAGAGACCAATCTAATAAAAAAGGAGAGAAATGACACCCAGGAAACAGTGCAGCAGAGATTGACACAGAAATCTCACAGAAAGAGAGAGGGAAGAGAGAGAGAAAGAAAGAGAGAGAACACAAAGAGCGAGAGAAAGAGAGAGGGAAGAGAGAGTCCAGGGATGGGGAATATGCTTGTCATCATTTAACCACAATGACATCCATTCAGTCATCATGATATCACTGAGACAAAGACTATCTTCCCATGTAAATGGAAGTTACTGTATGTCTATTATAGAAGTTATGTCTAGTCAATACTATATGGAGAAATCTTCTGGCCATAATATAATATAGTATACTGACGCAGCTGGCAGTGTCTCATGAACCTACATCCACTCTTCCATGGTCTCCTCCAATGCAGCTTCTAGTTAACTCACACGACCAGGTCTGACCCAAGGGACAGCAGCACATGGACCCAGGCGGTCAGGCCTGCAACTCAAATCAGCCACAGTCCATGCCCCACTATACCAATATGACTTAAAGCCATGGGGGGCCCAGCCAATACACACACACACACACACACACACACAGAGTGCTGCTAGGGCTATTGAAGGGGGGTCAGTAATTGTTAAAAAAAAGCAGGTTTCCAAAACCAAGACCCTCACCCTGGGTCCTGAAAGGTCTTGGTACCAGAGACAGAGTAATTTCTTCTACTTGGTTGAGCAAGGATGGGTATAATTGAACCCTGTGGGTGAGTCCCTGGAATGAATAGAGTCAGCCAATAGCAGAAGAACTGGAGTTAGTTAGAGAGGCCCCTGAATATAAGGAAAAGCCCACAGGCTGTGTTGTGGTGTGGTGTGTGTGTGGTGTGTGTGTGTGTGTGTGTGTGTGTGTGTGTGTGTGCATGTTTAGTGGGAGTTCTCAGCACTCCCAGGCCTGCTGTGGAGTGTAGGCCTCCCACAATGTAGGCTAGTTGGATGTGGATTACAATCATTCTTCTCCTCCCATTGTCTCTTTTCATCTGCAGCTTCTGACACGTTTCTTGTTGGTCACAAAAACATAAACCTCGCCTCAGTCTTTGCAGCAGACACGGTGAAAAGTATTAAATAAATAAAAAATAAGTTAGATCTTGAAACTGTTTCCCTCCTCTGCTTCCACAACGGAGTGACGTGTTTTAGCCACTTTGCTTATTTTAATGCATTCTCAGCGGACGAAGAAAGGGAACGGGAAGATTAAAATGCCTATGCAAGCGTCTTTAATGCTCTCGTCGTAATTGTTCTGGACAGTCCCATCTCTCGAGGACAAAGACCTTGGTGATGGGATGGACCAACAACGGCGGCGGTCTGCGAGGGTGACAGTCAAACAGCGGGAGAAGACGCGGGAGGGGAGAGCACATCGGTAATGAATCTGCCAGATTCTCGCGAAAAAGAAAAAAAATGAATTCGGTAGATATGACTGAATCAGCGCGTCTCTCGTATTCATTAAAAGCTACCTTAAAACATCAATTCATTCCAGTGGTTTGACGAGGGTCGGTGTGACAGAGATGTTTAAATGGGTTGCTGGTGGTGGAAACGAATGTGACAGGTTCAGGTGTAATTACGCTGGGCTTGTTCACAGTTGAGATTAGGAGATGGAAGCGCTGCTGCAGACATAAAAGCAAAAGAGAAACACTGTGATGAAGCGCATCACTTCACCTGCAACCCTTCTCTCTCGCATGCACACACACACACACACAAACACACACACAGAGAGAGAGAGAGAAATACACACACACGCACAGAGGTATACACACACGTAGGCCTACAGAGGCATAGACACACATTCAAAGAATCAACCATACACTTTCAGATATATTGCAAAGCGTGAGCTCACTACCTTTTCTAATTATAAAGGTGTGATAATTTACCGAAGTATGAAATCACATTAGTACTCAAATAAAAACGTTGGAAGAAATTGATAGAAAGTAGGCCTATATGGAGAATCTAATATTTAGCTGAGAATTAGTTTACAATGTATTTTGCTGCTACTTTGTTCAAACCTGTTTTCATTATTTGATTTCCTTTTTTGTTAAGACAGTTACAAATTGACAGAGTCTGTCATTAATCCTGAGCAAGAACGAGTTTCCCCATCCCCAAAAACTGTGAAGCACGACATCTCTATAGCAAGACTGCCCTCTACTGGGAGCTCTGTCGCATGTTATCAAAGGGGTCTCCAACCTTGTTTCCTCTAAGAGCTACTTTGACAAAATGAACATAGACATTGCCCCCCAATATTCAGATATGACTAAAATGTCCCCAAACGTAAGTAACGCATATGAGTAACCTAGCGATGGCTCAAGAGAGAGTAGCCTACACCCCTGAATGGTTTGTCCTGATGGTTTTGCGTTTTTCGTTAGTGGCGTGCGCTATCAAAGGCTTCCATTTACTGCACATACTGCGGTGCGGTAGGCCTGTCAACAATATCGCAAAAGCTACCGGTAGGCCTACAATTCTCACAAAACTTGTTAGAAAGGTGTAAATCGCGCATCCATGCAGGCAAAACGTAGAACTCATGCCAAGTATGGCGACGGCACACAACTTAGGAAAGAACGTTTACAATGCTGGCGGTGATAGCCTACAGTTGTGAATGTGAATCGCGGACAATAATTAAAGAAAGAAATCGCTCCATTCAAATAAAAGCTGTAGTATTGTTTCTACATGGCACAAAACGTAATTTCTGTCAGAAACCAGGCTATAATGCATGGGGTTACGTGAGGTGAGTCAGACAGAAGAGGGTCCTGTCTTAGTAGCCTATTCCTGAATCATCTCCCTTTCAAACTAGGCCTACGTTAAAATTGTGTGTTTAGCCGCCAGTAGGGCCTATAATAAAATCAAAACACAAATACAAAATCGTATTAGGCTATAGGTCCAACCCTATGTAGCCTCTCTAAGCCTTAGTCTTTAAAAATACTCAGGTGTAAGTAATTCAAAGAGCCATTGTATTCTGTGTAATATAGAGGCAAAGATACATTATAGTACATTATAATGTTATAATGTACAATACATTTTGGAGACAAATGGAGTCACATCTATATGTCCAGGGATGGATCACTAAATGGGCCTACTGGACCCAAGAGCTCAGGGCGCCCTGAAGCCCAAGCCTCTGTGTGAAGTTGCTTCTTCTAAACTCCCTTCTCTTCTCTTTCCACAAAAATCACCAGAAGTCATCATTTAAAGGGTCATTTTTTTAGAAAAATCTTCCGGGGGAGCATGCCCCCAGACCCCCCTATCTTGGCTGGGGGGACTTTTTGCATAATGTACCCAGGGGTTCATAATCCATCCATGCCCATGTCCGTCAAAAGTTTGGAATACCCTAATTGACTGAATTAACTAATTACTTGTTTGTGATTTTTAATCAAATAATATTTGTCCATGGCAGGAAATGTACTGACATTCTGTTTGGGGGTCCCCCAGACACCACCACAGATTTGGTCCCCCCCCAATGTTGACATCATGACTACAGCCTTGGTAGTAGCATGTAGTCACATAGCTGATCTCCACCCAAAACAGATGAATAACTTTTGTATGCGTTTTAACGCTCCTTTCAATTCCTTTACCTTCTGTCTTTATTATAGATTGTGAATTTGATTTGATAGGAATTTTATCAGGTTCACCAAGTGACTTTGTTATCAATTTCGCAAACATTTTCCTTGAACCTTATTTTGAGAGCTACTCAGAAACAGGTGGGGAGACACTGGCAGGTGACCCCTGGCATACAGCATGCTTTGGACTGAGCCCAGGGCGCCTGTAGGAATATATTCTATTGTGTAATGTCATGGACTGCAGTAGGACTCTAATCCAGGCCTTGCCATCTGCCAGGAACATGGGATATTGTTTTACACTCACCACAAATGATACATTCAGATTATATCATGACATTGAAGGACATCAACATTCCCATAGAATATCAGCCTACTCTCCGCTTGTCACTGAGGGGCAGGGCTGAGTTTGCTTGATCTATAAGTAATCTGGAGAATAATCCAGTGCCAAGACATTAGCCATTACCCTTTTACAGCTCAATAATAGCCTAATGATAATAGTATTGATAATAATAATAATAATAATAATAATAATAATTCAAGCATGTTTCTTGCTCTTTTATTGATCAAAACAACATATTCCATTTACATTGTTACAGTCAACTAGATTTTTGTAATGTCACTCAGTAACCTATAGTATGAGGTGACAGATTATTGCAAACAGGCTTTATAATAAAGTTTATTAGGGATTAAACATTTTTTACAAAAGAATCATTGTTGGGGCAGGCTGAATGAAATGTTTTGACTTTAGCTAATATTATTGCTTGTGTTTGGATATTTTAGAATGCCAAGGAGTCCAGAGGATTTCTATAAACAATAGATGAAGTAAAAAAAATGGCCGATTTGAAGGCACTGCTCAAATATCCAAACTTGTGTCACCGGTTTGCACTCATGTGATCTCGTCTCAGTCTTCACAGTTGCCATCATGAATAATCAGCGCTTTTTTCACAGTTCTTGCTAAGGCCAGATGTAGTGACCCGGTGAGTAGGCAGAAAAACACACCAACGGGAGCCATCATGAAGGACGGGCCGTAACGCACGCTCAGATGGAACCCTGGGCACAGTGTCGCCCCCTGCTGGACAACGTACTGCTCTAACGTGCTCATCCCATGGAACCAAACCACGTGCATCACCAGGACACACAACAGCAGCAGGCCTGTAGGGAGAGCGAGAGGGGGGAGGCGGAAGAAACTTCAAGAGAGTTCCATTCTCAGCATCATAGTTGGCCCCACAAGAGAGTTCCATTATCAGCATCATAGTTGGCCCCACAAGGCTTCCGTTTTAACATTCCATATGTTATCTTAGTGCAGAGGAAGTAGATTGGGAACCAAATAGAACGTTCAAGCATTGTTTTTGTTTTTATTGTTGAAAGGGTCTATAGCACCTTTCTGATTATGGACTGAGACTGGGATTTGACCGTTATTTGACCAAATCAAACCTGTAGCTGGGCAATTTGACGCAAAACTGTCACGTCCATAACGTCAACTGAATGTCATGGTATTTGTATGATGCGAATGATTATGTGAAAAGTTTTTCATGTCAGTTCTACAACCAAGGAGAGTGAATGCTCAAATGTCAAGTAATCATCATTCACATCATACCATCATTGTGTTGGCGTTATGGATGTGACAGTTTTGCGTGGAATTGTCCAGCTACAGTGATGCCAAAGCACAAATACAAACAGCATGGGGGGGTGGTGATAGGATGAATGGTAACTATAATGTGAAAAGTTGTGGTTGTGTGTATACTCTCTCTCTCTTTCTCTCTCTCTCTCTCTCTCGACTCACCACCAGTGAGGAAGAGTCCCCCTGCAGCCCTGTAGAGTGCAGCTCTGGCTGATGAGCTGGCTCCGATGCTGAGGAACCCAGCCAGCATGACCATGCTGGTACCCAGCAGAATGACCACAATAAACAGCCCCCTGTAGACTTAGGAAAAACAACACTATCATTACGGAATGTATCGATTTGTCCGAAAAAAATATGTCTGTGTTAGTTTACAGATCAACATGAGAAAACAGTAGGCTTCATGGAAAAGATATCCAAAACTGGATGCAAATAATGAAAATAAGTATGTTTTTATTGTGTAACATTAAAGTCAAAGGTCAAAGGCCTCACCTTCAGCTGACTCAGAGTAAGTTGCCATGGCAGCATCAGGAATCGGTGTGGTGAACAGATATGTGTGAGTGCAAATCTTTCTAGATGTTGAATGGCCACCTTTGCATAATCAGGTTTGATACACTTGTTAGGACAATTAGTTCAATCAATCAATCAATAATCAATCTGTTCAGAGAAAAATAACAGGACAGTTATAAAAGATAAATGATGTAATTACTATACTTTGTTAATTTTACTCATGGAATATGATACTTGTTAGTGTTAGACTAATAGAAATCACCTAGTGTTTAATGTAAATGTATTTTTTTTAAATTAGTAATTTTTTGACAGATTTAACAGCAAGCCTACTATACATAAACAACCCTAAGCTTAACTAACACCATGTCCCCTTACCTATCAAGAATATCCAAAGCGATTCTTCCTCAACGCTCCCCTTAAAGAGGCACCTCCAGAACAGTCCCTCGTGGTAGAACGTCACCATCCCTCCATGTAGCCAGGTCTTAGGTGAGTCTGCCTTCAGTAGAAGAAGCTGGTCTCATGAGCATGACTTACAGTACAGTACATAGTTGAGAAAGACAACACTGTGCTTTAATGTCGTGTCTGGACACATTTAAAGAAGAATGTATGATACCGTTGGATAAAAGTCTAATTTATGTCAAATGTCAAATAATTATTATCATGGAATGTAATCAATTAAGGCTATTTTTTAATGCATACTCATTCATAATACTTCAGTGAATGATAAGTGATATCAACACCAGCTTTTCACTCAACACAGTCAAAATGGAACCTCCTGGTGAAACAAGGCTTGCATGTTAGCAAGACAGTTGTGTATATTTTAAATAGAAACGGAGCTGGTAAGTATTAATAGTAGCATTATATATGAGACAGAATGCCAAACACTGTGTTAGCTCCACGGCCATCGAGGTCACTACGCTGGGATATTTTGTGAATTTTTGTGTAGAATTTAGCTCTAGAGAGATCCTATTTTAAATTATGACATAATGCAAAACCACACAGCTACTGAAGATGATACTGGCTGATTAAAAGTAGAAAAGGAATGATCGCAATGAGGAAAACAAATATTTGACATTTTAGAAGAGCCTGTGTTTTGTTTGTCATCCAACATTTTGTACCATAACTGGTTATAAGTCAACAGAATGCCAGATGGATTTGAAATATGTTTAAAAGAGATATCCCTCCTAAAGCACATGACTTGAAAATACTTTTGATTCAGCACGTAAACCCACCCTCTCTTACCGGTGCAGGCAGCTCCAAGTCACATGACTCCGTGCCTAGCTGCCAGTAGTCTGTACTGAAGGCCATCAGAAGGAACAGGGTTCCGACAGCCCCAGAGAACCCCGCAAAGAACCGTGTCACATCCAACATCATCTCCGAGTGGCCAGCGAGAGTCTTCACCTTTTCACCGGCTGATCAAGGGCCAAACTTCGATGTCTAGTGTATACAGTACATCCATAAAGGCTGAGAGAAATGAGGGTCAACAGAGAGACATCAGTCTGTTTGGTATCCACCAGTGCGTGGACACCAGGACTGGACATGAGGGGGGCGGGGGGGTTCCCTGAGTGACAGCTGAGGCTTGCAAACAGACATGCACACAGAGACTTGAGACACACAGAGTATGTGTGTGTGTGTGTGTGTGTGTGTGTGTGTGTGTGGGTTTACATGAGGAAAATAGAGCCTGTCGTCATTTTGGGTATGTCCAAGGATATAGAGTTACATTGAACTAAAATAGACAGATGATTGTAAATGGCTTATACAAGAGTGGCATGGATCTTGCTGAATTGAAAAACATAAATTACCACTAATAATCTTGTATTACTGCAATTGAAGACTGCAAATTTTATTACTGCAAATGACGTCAACATCGACCTTGCCAGATTCATGGCAGATTAGAACGAGTAGATTGCACTTTTTAACTCATGAAATGCCGACTTAAAAAAAATGGTATCCTGATTACTTGATGTTTCACAGTCACAGAAATCTACTTGAAATCCTCTATCATACACTCATAAACCCCCGCCCCCCCAAAAAAAGAAAATGTGCAAACAATTTTATCTTTATTTTAGAACTTACGGTATGTACATTAAAACGAATGCATACAAACACAAGTTCAGGATGTGTGTCAGAAATTGAAACCTTTGTCGTAGCTATGAGAGGCCCATGTATGTAGAAAGATTTTCTTTGTGTTGACATGGATATCGTGGATCACATTGATTAAATGATCTTCCACATAATCAACGCAGTTCAGATGAGGTTAAGAGGAGAATATTTTTTTGTCTCATGTCTTCAGGCTCTCTCATGCAGCCCAGAGAATTGAACTTCACCAGCTCTTCGCCACAGCTGAAAATAATATGTCACTCAGTTCTTTGAACATCAAAAGTACCATACTAGTTTGCTGGTCACCTGACCAGCACCTTATCCTGCATCTACACAACAGTTCATGGAGGAGACAAAAGTCTGGGGAAAAAAGAAGGTACACTGAAAAAAAAGCCATAAAAAAATCTACTGGTAATTTTCTGAAAATATTCTTCATTCATGGAAATATTTGAAATAATATTTCCTGCTATTTTAAGGAACTTTACATTAAAAAAGTGAATAATCCATCAAAATATACAATATTTACAGAAATTGTACTGGCAGAAAATTACCAAAACATGTTTTTTTGTTTTGTTTTTGTTTTACAGTGTAGTCCTCTGCTATCAGCAGATGCCATCTCCACTAGGAGTCAGTCAGTCCTTTCTGACAGTGTTTACAGTATAAGTACAGTATAGTACAGTATAATGCTGACACTGTAATGCCGTCTCCTTTACAAGAGCAGTCAAACCCGTATTGAACTCGCTAAACTCGTTAAGTAGGATAGTTTTGTTGAATGGTTTGTGTGTGGAGTTTCAGTGGGGCACGTTCCAAACAACAGTGTCAGACGGAAAGGTTTGTTTCCGACCCACACCTTCCTAGGTCAGTCTGTTCACCTCACACAACCTTTAAACTCTTCACTAGTTTCACTCAGTCAGATAGACAGAGTCTACACCTTCCTCAGGACTGAGGAGGTTCTCCAGGTTCCTCTCAAGGGTTCTTCCTGGGTGTCTGTCGGAGCAGCGGGTTCCGTGTCTGTGTCGAGTCAGCTGCCCAGCTGGGTCTTGGAGGCCGAGGTGCCTCCTCCAGCTCCTCCATCTCCTCCAGCTCCTCCTCCGTCTCCCACTCGGCATCGTTGCGTGCCGCTGCGCTGGACAGGCGGTGGCGTGGCGTTGGGGCTGGAGCGGTCCTAGCGGAGGCCGCGCGGGACGGAGGGCGCAAAGACGACGATGACGAGTAACGGACACTGCTCCTCTCGTTCAGGATGTCCACACTCGCAGGACGTCCACTGCTCTCGGCCAGCGGCGTCTCCTGCAGGGTGCCCAGTCTCCTCAGGGGCCGCATGGCGTGTGAGGATGAGGAGGAGGAGCGCATCGACTGCACCAGCCTGGTCCGAGCAAGCGGGTGGTCTGTCTCGGATCTTGAGTCTCCTGAAAACAGGGCCAAGATGTATGTGTACTGTATAATGTTCATGATGTATTTTGAACTCTTAAAAGATGTTAGATTCAGTGACTGATACCTTACCTCTTGGAGGGAAATGAGCGTCAAGACTTTCCCCTGCGGGTAGTGATAGATACCTCTGCGATCTAGCCACAGCCTGGAGGAGATAGTGGATGATTTGGGAAATCAGTATAAGTGGGCTATGTCACCACATACTGTAGGCCTACAGATTATGTATGCATGCAACTGTATTGTAATATTAATTCTTGTAGATTAGCCTGCCAAAACCCATAAACCCAACAGTTTATAAGTAAAAAGCATGAGTAAATGTAAATGTAATGTAAAATCCACATTTATGATGAAATTTGAAATAGTCTGTTCTTGGCCCTTAACCCATTGTGCAATTTCTATTGTGGAGTTTTACCAGTGTAATCTGTACAATTTTTTATCACCAGTATAATGATGTATATACTGTAGTCTTTACCTAGTGAAATCTGTACAGAACCATTCCTGTTCATAACCAGTGCAACATATGTTTATATTCTTTTTATATTCTTATATATGTGTATTTTTTAAAACTATTTATTGTTCTTACAGTATGTATACCTCATGAGTTGACAGCACTTTAAATCTCATTGTACCTTTGTAAAAAGTGGCAATGAGAACAAAGACTATCTAATCTATCTAATCTCACCGGGTCACGGAAACTTCCATGCCTCAGGCTCCGTCTGATGGTCGAGTGCCGGCGTAGTAAGATCTCTCTGGTCTTGGTGTCGTCTGGAAGGGCATGCTTGCTGGTGTACTCCACAGTCTGAATGGAAAGTTTTCAAAATGCTAAGCAAATCTGGCCAAACTACTTTGTCCTAACAGTCAGCTCTAAAGGGCAACAGTAGTTGAGCCTGTTTACAACAGTACAACTGCAAAACAGGATTGACTGTAAATTAGATTTAGAAGTAAAGATGAACTGGTATAACATGAAAATATTTGTACAGGAGGAAAGAGTGTTTGTGAAGTGTGAAGTGATAAAAAAATATATATTAAAAAGCTCACCCTCTGCCTAATTTTGTACATGTTCTTCGATAGAATTTCATGCATATTTTTCAGGTCACTTGCAAGGAACTTCTTCTTTGGCCTGTAAGATGCTTTCTTCTCATCACTATAAAGTTGAATTAGGGAATAGAAGATTGTGAACAAGACAATCCATCGGTTATTGAACAGACGACACTATCCCATGAAAGTGACCCCAAGGACATACTGTAGTGAAATGATGGATGGAGCTGCGCTGATGTCACCGTTCGGAGTGTCCAGGATCTCCATGGCGTTTAATAGTTCCAGTCGTTTGTACAGGGCCACAATGCTGGACTCCGCACGGTTGTCCCTGAGGAGGATCTTCCTGATGTACCTGTCATTAATCCTCTTGAACCTGCGGGAAGTAAAAGTGTGTCACCTAACAGGTCCTTTTGCAATATTAGAATAATATAGCTACGTCACATTAGAATATGCACAAATGAGTGCATGAAGTATACAGTACAAATGTATAACTGCATATATTGTATGTATTATGTAATATATAATGCTGGCTCTTCCTCGATATTCATGTTCATGTTCCTTTAAGGTATCCCTTACTTGTCCTTCCAGTAATGGTGACTCCACTGTCCACAGATGTCCTCAATTCCAGTCATAGTGTGCTCCATTACCTATCAGAAGCACAGGACACGTTACCAGTCATAGTGTGCTCCATTACCTATCAGAAGCACAGGACACGTTACCGGTCATAGTGTGCTCCATTACCTATCAGAAGCACAGGACACGTTACCGGTCATAGTGTGCTCCATTACCTATCAGAAGCACAGGACACGTTACCGGTCATAGTGTGCTCCATTACCTATCAGAAGCACAGGACACATTACCGGTCATAGTGTGCTCCATTACCTATCAGAAGCACAGGACACATTACCGGTCATAGTGTGCTCCATTACCTATCAGAAGCACAGGACACATTACCGGTCATAGTGTGCTCCATTACCTATCAGAAGCACAGGACACATTACCGGTCATAGTGTGCTCCATTACCTATCAGAAGCACAGGACACATTACCAGTCATAGTGTGCTCCATTACCTATCAGAAGCACAGGACATATTACCAGTATGAGGTGATGGGAACTGTAGAGAAAATGAGATGTCATGGTCAACGTCAACGTAAGTGTTGGAAGTATTTTAAATGTGTTCACGATACCCTTCTATGGATCTCAACACTGATGGTCTCCTGTTTGTGGGTTCTCCTGATGTTGATGAGATACTCTATTATTGGCCGAATGCTGATGCCCTGCAGAGAAGGTAACAACATGACTGGTCAATGTTACTTTCTCATTCAAGGTTTGTTTTGTCACGTGCATTTGATCGCACTGTGAGATACATGTTTTACGTGGAGGCTAAACGCAAGTAAACACAGTTTATCCACCTCTGAAATTTCAGAAATAGAGTTTACCCACCTCTTATTAGAGTTTATCCACCTCTCAAAAGAGTTTATTCACTTTTAACATTAAAAAATCACACTGTATTATCCAATAGTATCCTATATCCCCAATATGTACACTCATCAACACTCTAGGAATCATTTTATACCACTGGTATTGTTATAAACACTGTACAATAACCTCCACCATCATCAATCCGAATGCCTTTTTTAAAAATCTGATACCGCATGGTGCAGTCCACCTCACCGAGATTGCAGAATTCATAGTTTTCCCACCTCTTATTTTACCATATCCCTGCCTGCACACACGCGCACACACGCGCACACACACACACACACACACACACACACACACACACACACACACGCGCGCGCGCACGCACACACACCAAGAAACATCCCTGATGTTCAGCAAGCCTCGAGTACCTACTGACCTGGATGAAGACGGTGAAGAGGATGATGGCGATGGAGGCCGTCACAAAGAGCTTGCGTCTGTTAATGGTATCGGGCAGTAAGAAGACAAGGGCAAAGCAAACGGCCCCTCTTAGTCCACCATAGGCCAGACCGAACTGGTCTTGGTAGTCAAATGGGACGGTGCGGAAAGGATTGATGATCTGGGTCAAGACCAAGACGCCTGTCCAAGAGGGGGAGACGTTGAGGAAATGACACCTGACAGGAGTTGACAACCCTCATACCTTTTTGTGGATACTAATTGATGAAAGGACGCTGTCAAGTCAAAATCAATTGTTGAGTTGCCAGTTGATTTCTATGTCTTAATTTAAAGCCTGAGAATACTCTGGTCTATCAATAGAGCAGCCAGTATGCGTTATGGCTGAGATCAGTTTAGACAGCCCAAGGAATGAAACTGTTAGATGTTAATGAATTGGGGTGTCTTTCATTCACTAGCGTAATGAACAGACTAATCTGTGAATAATCGCTAGGCTAATGGAGTGTGTCACTTACCCAGGCCTCGCCAGATAAAGGCGAATAGTAGAGTGCCCAGGATAAAGCCCCAGTTCCACTCATGGTCAGTGGTTATGGTCACCACTCCCAGGAAGAAGAAGATGAGTGTCTCCGAGATGGTGGCCAGCATCTTGATGGCGTGGCGTATGGTGGTGCAGGAACGCTGGGAGACGTTCTCCTCGACGTAATAACGCATGGTCAGGGCACACACCACAATCCTGTGGGATGGGGTCAAAGGTTATGATTGCATCAATTCATCATGGGCTTGTGTACATGTGTGTGGTGAATGTGTCTGTTATGGAGTTTTGAATCTGCGTTATTTTATGTTCTGATGTTTTCTACGTTTCTGTATTGTATATGCTTTGGCAACACTGTTCTTTTTGAATGGTCATGCCAATAGAGCTTATTGAATTGAATTGAATTGAATTGAATTGAATTGAATTGAATTGAATTGAATTGTGTGTTTCTACGTTGGTGTCTATTCTTGCCACACTTACGCTGTGATGCTGGAGATACCGAACAGCTCGGCCACCAGGTAGGCCAGATAGCTGAACATGAGCGCGAAGAGGGGCTCGATCTCACGCACTTTAGAGGTGAACCGCGAGGTAAACGCAGCCACGATCCCAAACAGGACACCGAATAACACACCGCCCAGTCCCACCACGAAGAAGCGGGCGACGCCCAGGAAGACGTCCACCGACTTGAAAACTGGCAACTCTGCCACAAAGACAAACATGTTGTACAGCGCCTGATGGACAGGAAGGAAAATACAGACTCAAAAAGCCATTTCATCCATTAGCAGGGAAGAGCTTTAGGGGTGGTGGTAATGTATAGTAGCTAGGGAACTGGGCTAGTATGCAGAAAAGTTGTGAGCAAGACTCTCCCTTGAGCAAGGCTCTTAACCCCCTAGTTGTTCTAGGGAGAATGGGGTTGGTTTGGGTAAAAACATCAGCCAAGTGAAATAAGTTTTAGTTTGTTATGCATTTGCTTTGCTAAGATATTTCAGCTAAGCAACTGGGGCCACTTTGATAATAAACCCACATTTAATTTGATTATTAAACGTGTCTATATTAGATAGATAGATAGATAGATAGATAGATAGATAGATAGATAGATACTTTATTGATCCCCAAGGGGAAATTCAAGAATATTTGGTGTTATTATTTCAGTTTGGGTTATTTAAAGCGCCACACAGAAAATGACCAAATGGAAATCTTTCTATTTAGAGACACAGAGGCTGTTAAAGAGCTTTCTTCTGTTGGGCACTGTTTACTTCAGTACTGCACAGCGAAATGAGGAAACCAGTCTGATGGCATCTGTGCCTCTGTCACTGAGGGGGTGTGTGGTTTCACTACAAATAACAGTGAAACTGCAGCCTCCTAAACAAAGCCTAACCACATCATGTTGAACTCACAGGGCTGGAAATAGTTGGATATTAAAGTAATACAAAAGCACGTATGTAGCTATCATTCCACATAAGCACTTATAAGCATTTATGACTGAATATAAGACTCAACCCATATCCATTTCCTGCAATATGAGCACAAGACTAGCATGCACTTTGCAACAGGAAGTAAAGCCAAATTATGTCAGGTATGCAGTGCTATTGGGAGGACATTGTTGTAGACAGGAATGGCACAGTACAGTGAAACTGGGTCCATGTACACTCATCACATCATCTTGGGGGTTTGATGGGGATGAGGTCTTCTAAGCCCTCAAATAATGCTCTCACTCTCTCTCTTGTGAACATACAAACACAAACACACACACACACACACACACACACACACACACACACACACACACACACACACACACACTCACATACACACGAGAGAGAGAGAAAGAAATACTGTAGACACACAAACACACACACACACACACACACACACACACATACACACACGCACACACTCACACGAGAGAGAGAGAGAGAAATAGACACACAAACACACACACACACACACACACACACACACACACACACACACACACACACACACACGCACACACACACACACTCACACATACACACGAGAGAGAGAAATAGACACACACACACACACACACACAGAGTAAGAGACAGACAGACACACACACACAGAGTAAGAGACAGACAGACAGACACACACACACACACACACTCACACACACACTCACACACATACTCACCACAGTGACAGCATCATTGAAGAGGCCCTCTGCAAAAATCACAATGTAGAGCTGCTCATTGATGCTAATGTCCTGGAAGACGTTGATCACAGCCACTGGGTCCACAGCAGAGATGATGGAGGCGAACAGCAGGTTCTCCTGAAGGTTGATGTCCTGCACGCCAAAGGCCTCTATCTGGCAGATAGCATACAGCGACAAGCCGATGCCTATGGAGTTCCACAGAGAACCCACCACTGCGTACCACATGACCGTGCCCATGTTCTCGAAGAAGGGGCGCGTGGGCATGAAGTAGCCGTTCTCCAGCACGATGGGAGGCAGCATGTACAGGAAGAAGACGCTGGACTCCAGCACGGCCGGTGGCTCCTCCTTCACCGCGTGCATGATGGCCCCCACGATCAGGCCGATGGAGATGAGCAGACAGGACTCCGGGACCCAGATGGTGATCTTGTGGTACACGTGAAACCCTGCGGACAAGCAGGAGCCACAAACGGCACCCAATGAGTCTGAGGGTCCAATACCCATCATTTCCCGTCTATTTATATATATATGAAGAGTTCAGATGCAAAACCCTCTAAATCCATCTGACCACATTTCTTTTAAATGAGCATTTAAAATCCGGTTCCTATAGGTTTTTGCATAGAAATTGATATTTCAGACCAGGAAGAGAGTGTTATTTGATGTGTTTTGAAGTTAAATTATTTGATTAACGTATACTATGTGAGGAGAGCCTTCACTCACCATCTTTATCTCATTTTTGACGTAGGTGGCATTTAGAGGCTTTTGCATCTGAACCCTTCATATATTGATTTTGCTCAATGTCTTCAGCTGTGAGGTTAATACATGGGAATGCATTTATTTTCGTCATTCTTCCATATGATTTAAGCCCGATCCGATCCGATCCGATTCATTGGGCTATTGGGCATTGCAGTTGATACACAGGTTATGGTTAATACACGGTTTCGTTTTTTTTTTATGTTTTGCATAAAACCCTTTCCTGCAATTTATACACAATGCAGCTATTACACAGGTAATTACTGTATACGGGTTTTCGAGGGCTCTGGGTAACCTGGAGGGTACCCGGAGACCGATGATGGCGCCGCACGAGTGGCAGCCTGTTGCAACAGCTCAGACCCGTTTTTTCTACTGGGCTGTTGTGACAAGTAAATATCCCAGCTGTAGGATCAATAAAGTCTAATCTTATCTTATCTTATCTGTATAGTTTCTTTGGGTTTCTTTTGAGTTTCAAAATTGGGATTCAAAACACTCTAAGCATCAGTGTTAGCAGCATACATTAGGAACAGCTTAAGGGAGAGAGAAAAGAACACACCAGCATGTGCTTTTAAGTTAGAATATTTGTTAAGTATGATTTCTTCTTACCAATTTTGGCAAATGATGCCAGTAAAATCCATAGAGTGATCTCAAATGGCAACTGAATGCGTGGGTAGTCCATAGTGAAAACGGGCAAATTAGTGTTTTCATCATCTGGGAACGGCTGGGGACCACTATCCCCCGGCTCCTGTGGTTTAATCGGCGGGAGTAGTGTAGATAGACCGTCCAGGCTCGATGCAATTTCCCCATTAGACTTGCAGAGTAAAACGACTATTAAATAAATGAATACGGATTGCACTAAAAAACTCCAGTTCCCCATCGTTACAACTTCATAAAATAGCTTATGGGTGTAGTAATTATATTCTTAATCATTTCTCAAATGTTTTCATTGCTACAAATTAAACTCCTTTGAAAATATCATAAGCATATTACTAAACTGGAACGTATTGACCCTATTCATTTTCTCTGATTTCTGACACACTGATATCGCACTACTGTCCCTGTCCCAAACGCCTATTGGAGTGTGTAAGCTTGCTCCCATGACGCACAAGCACCCAAATGTAACAAGTTTTGCTATGTCACCTCAAACATGCTTGACTATTTTAGGAGGAGTCAACGTTGACAGTCACGGGTGAATTGAAGTATGCTAGACTGGTTTGTCAAGTTTTCTCACTCGATTAGCCAAGTCATTGCCATGCAATCATTTTATTTGCTTCCCTCATACACCCTTTAGCTTCCTTAAACACCATATCATTACATTAACTCTTTACATTTCACTAGTTTGCAGGTTTTCAACTGATTGCGACTCAAGGAGCACCATTATGACTTTAGGAAGCAACCTGGGAGCCACTACTGATAACAACATAAGGATTCCCACAGTTAAACAACATTGGTCAATGCATCACAAGGACCATCATCAATATCTTCACAGACCACTGGCTGAAACACCCTGTACCAGTTTATAGAAGTCACCTGTACAGCCAGGGCAATTGACATTAAAAAAAAAAATGGTGTAATCTTCCATGGCCTACAGTCCAGTAGTTATATTACAGTATGGCCACATGGTGGCAGTAAAGTCTATAAAACGTATCTTGATTCTCATGATACTTCAAATCACTATGATGCAACTACATGCTAAGGCCCATGAAATTACTTGGACACAGTAGTGTGTTGTCGGATGTTTTTTATAAAAGCAGAGATATATAGTAATATTCATTCATTTGTTTGTAAAACTAGCATTACCTCACCTCAGAAAGTGTCTACTTTCACTACATTCTCTTGGACGCAAATTGAGTACTGTTGTACCATGGCCCCAGTGATTTGTCAAGGCACCAGGAGGGATGAGGCCTAGCTGCCATGTGCACCCCTACAGGCTCTGAGATCTGATGGACTCACCCAGAGGTGGACCCACAGGCATAAGATAAGATAAAATAGATGGATAGATAGATAGATAGATAGATAGATAGATAGATATATGGATAGATGGATAGATAGATAGATAGATAGATAGATACTTTATTGATCCCCAAGGGGAAATTCAGGAATTATTCATGTGCTTGGCAGAGCAACGACTTCTCAACAGGAGGCGATGAAGTGGTCCTACTAATTAACAGCACTCAATTCTGTTTTGTTCCCTTCAGAGTCCTCGAGTGAGAACCATGTCCTTAGTAGGAAAAAGACATGGCACGACAGCCACAGTGGCAGCCACAAGAGTGGGACAAAAACAATGCACAGCAGTCTGCCTGGCCCTCTCACAGAACATAATTCCCAGTAGGCCTGTGAGTGCACAGATCCAGCGGGCCTATAGTCTTTCATAATAGCATTACACCTTGTCGTAGGCAATTAGATTTGCCATAGTATACGCCTATTTTGAAATTACATTTTGATTAATCAGCTTTAAGACTGTAAGAATTGTTATAGCCCAGGCCTACATGATGAATGTAACATCAGGCCATGATTGCTTGAAAGCAGCCTAGATGGTTTAGTGGCAAACCTATGACCCAGAGGAAGTTGTGAACTTGATAGGACAGCCCGGGGGCTTCAATCTCTAAACTACACAAAGCCAACGGGTGGGTAAGTTGTAGTAGAAGATTAGGAGGGTAAGTTGTAATAGAAGATTAGGAGGTTGACCACTTCCTCTGGGTTATCTTTTACTATCAACTGATTTAACTTACCCACATCTGCCACATAACCACCTAGCAGGTGCGTGCATTTCATGATGTGTCTGTACATCTGTCTAGCGGCTAGCCTATATGTTTTTTTGTTTGTTTGTTTTTTCACTATTAATATTGTTATGTCACGTGCTGGTTGATGCAAATGTTTCACACACGGGTGACCGTATGCTGTTGTGGATGTTCATAGTTTCATCGCTGGAGATTCATTTCATACACAGCGGGCACGTGCTGTTGCAGGCACAACGTGCTGAGGTGGGCGGAGGATCTACCAGCGGCACTGCTACGTCACCGGCAGGCAGGGCGAGTCTCCACTGCAGAGACGTACCAAGCGGCGGACTGAAGTATGTTACAGTACAAATGAAGGCTTGAAGAAGTATTTTGGATACAAAGACATGGATTGACATCGTGCCTTGTTGAAACGTAAGTATGTTTCAGATAAACATTGCAGAGTTCGCTGGTGAAAACTGTTTATTTGTTGTATTATAACAACTGGTTGTTCTTGTTCGTTCTTTAGCTTTGTTTACTGTAGCTAGAGCGAGCTTGGAGTGCTTGTTGTAGTACTGACTGACTGACTGACTGAAGACCACAAAGCGAAGTTAGCGTGTTCAAGTTTCTAGCTTTATCGAGGCCTTCTTGACTCACCGTTGTCATCGCCAAATAGTTGTAGGGTCTGTGTCATCAAGATAAAAGCTAACGAGCTAAGATTATAGTCATCCAAGGGTCACTGGAACTAACGTAACGTGTTCGATAACTTAATAGCACCTACCCACACACACACACACACACACACAGGGGCTAATATGTTATGGTCAGTAGCTCAAACTCAACCCTTACCTTGGAATAGCCTTCAGTATTGATGTTCCCATAGGTCTGAAAGGTGTATGTCGCAGTTTCTACTCAAATACACATCTCCGATTTGTTTAGCCTGTTCACCCTATTCTGTTAGCTCTATAGCCAAACAGAAATGGAAATGGCCTGCATTATGATGTGTAGGCTGTGCAAGTTGCATCCTCTTTAACACTCAGGGCTGTGCATGACTAAAATCCCATATGTCAAAAAGGATACCTATCATGATATTGCACATTTTCTTTAAATTCAATGAAATAGTAGTTAATGTACCTTAACCACAAAGACATTTTAAGTCTTTCTTAGTACATGTTGAATACACTTGACAAGCCGAAATTGCAATGTAAATATAAGCCCTTTTCAGCAACTTGCCAGTGGCAAATGACTTAATTTATTTTATTAATTTAATGTAGGCAATGTAGACTTTTACTCCCAATTGATAAGTGACAGTGCTATGTTTTAGCCCTGTATGCAAAAGCATCATTATGCAACTATATCATCAATATCCTAAGCGATAAGAAGAATTATTACAATGATACAATGATATTACGATGATACAATGGCACATCCCTTAGCTCAGGGTGTCCTATAACAGCTTAGAATGTCCTGTAACAGCTGTCTCGTCCTAGAATCTTTAACCTTCCATCTCCAAAAATAGATGTGCATTAAAGTCAAATATCATTCTGCTTGAGAATAGTGCATGTTCAGTAAGCAGGACAGAGTGTTATGTAAGATTGTTTGGGAAATGGGATGCTTGATGGCACTTTAGCGGACATAAATGTTAGTCCCACTCAACCTGAAAAGAGGCAGAACCATGGCACGTGCTGAGTCCCAGGAGCAGAGGTTGTAGGTTGAGATGATGCTCCAAGAGCCGCAACCTGATTTAGGCCACGTGAATAGAAACGAATCAGTTGCACTATAGAATCGTGTTTTGACATGCTACAATTCGCATGTTTCTCATAGTTCCCGTAGACATCAATGAGCTTCAAACACATAAACCACAGTAACAAAAACACACACACACAAACAGAAGTGCTGTGTAGGCTGTAGCATGACAAAACATGACTCTACAGTGCAACTGATTCCATTCTATTCACTTCTGTTTAGTAGACCTGTGTGATGATGTTGTTTTTTTGTGGTTTATGTGTTTGTGAGTAATTGATACCAGCTCTAGAACGTCTAGGACGTTTCAGAGAATCGAACAGTCCTCTTCACAACTTCCATGTCTTGTCCGAAAATGAAAACAAAAAAAACATCTCTTAAGACACCATCACTTAAGACACTGCATTATATTTGTGACAAATGGATTTTAAAGGGAAGCTGAGATAAAACTAACCAATAAAATAAACAGGTGAGAGACCTGTTTCACTGATACTGTTACATGGTAATCCAGTGTAATATCGCGTAGGCTTAGGTGATGGGCGGTGGTGGTGTAGTGGTTAAGGAGCTGGGCTAGCGTGCAGTAGCCTGTAGGGTGGTGGTAGTGTAGTGGTGAAGGAGCTGGGCTAGCGTGCAGTAGCCTGTAGGGCGGTGGTAGTGTAGTGGTTAAGGAGCTGGGCTAGCGTGCAGTAGCCTGTAGGGTGGTGGTAGTGTAGTCGTTAAGGGCTAGCGTGCAGTAGCCTGAAAGTTGTCGGTTCAATTCCCGGCTTCCACCGTTGTGCCCTTGAGCAAGGCACTTAACCCCAAGTTGCTCCGGGGACAATGTGATCCCTTGTAATACAGCTGCCATATGTAAGTCACTTTGGTCAAGAAGTGTCTGCTAAATGTAATTTAATGTGTTCGTTTAATAGTCCAGCATTTAAATGTCTATGAGAACAAGCTCTAGGTAGCCCAGGTATATCTCTGAGTAAAAATGTACGAAGGCGTGGCTGGAACCGCGCGGGTGCAGAATACGTTTAATCTGCCCTCTGCCACGTGCCACACTGTTTACGTGCATCATGTGCCTCAATTGAGTTAAAGCTCTGGTGCCTCCAGTTATAATAGCCGAACCAAAACCTTTTTACCATCAGTTTATAAATTACAGACTTGTCCGGAGCCATCAAGGCGGTCAGGTACAGTATACAGTATACACACCAGGAAGCTGTAGTTACTTTTGATTACTCAACAGCTATAAATATTTGATGGTGCCAGGGAAAGTGGACATCCTAACATGGACTGCTTACTGTGGGCCAGTCTGCCCCAGAGCTTCAACAGCACGGAGGCCAGGGAGCAACTACAAAAAAAAAACACACACACACGCAGTGTGTCTCCGAACGTGACGGAGCGAACAGCATCCATCCCCCAGTTGCACTCTGGGCTGAATTATGAATCATAGTTGCATAACTGCTGTTGTCTCTCTGTTTGGTGGTTCCTGGATCCACTCTCAGGACTTCCATCATACAAAGAGCTCTAACTGGGGATCTCTTGAATGATGCTATGAATTATCCATGTCAGAAGTGTAGGTTCAAGCTGTTATTATGGATGAGTGGTGTTTTGTTTGACATATGTTAGTTGACCGTGCAACAGGTTCTGTGCTGCATTTTAGTGTGTGTTTAATCTGTGTAAATTGCGACTGTACTTAATGTATATCTGTAATGTATGTCTATCTGTCCCAGTTCTAACATGTCTTGAATCGGTTTCTTGTATAACATCATCATCTCCTGTCCAGGGCCCACAGATGTAAACTAGCCTTTGTGCTATAATCTGGCTCAGTTATACACTGTGCATTGTCCCTGTTAAATAAACATATAAATAAATAAAATAGTGTGGTGAACATTTGGAGCTCCCGCAGCACCGTTATAAGCATGATGCTAGTGTGTGTAAGCATGATGCTAGTGTGTGTAAGCATTATGCTAGTGTGTGTAAGCATGATGCTAGTGTGTGTAAGCATTATGCTAGCCAGCATGTTTTGCTCTGTCCTCCTACCAGACTTGACGTTTCCCTCCTAACCTAATCCTCTCCTCCTGCTTTTAACTCATCAGGACAGCGCCTCGTCTGTCTAGTGCTCTGTGTGCGCTTTTGTCTCCATTTTTCTTTCTGCAGAAAGGCACTGTCCAAAACTGCAATAATGTCTGATCGATCGATGGACCACAACGACGGGGCAAATGTAGACTTGGAGAAAATATGAGACGGCAGTGTTGCCGCAACCCTGCTGCCCTAATGTGACAGACTGACTGGTATCAACATAGGAGGAAGACAAAAATAAATATAGGATAGAGTATAGAATAGAAATCTAAAGTAGAATATAGGATAGAATCTTTATTGTTCACTCACATGGGAAATCCTCTTTGGGCCCGCTGTCACCAGGTACATATTCACAACGAATAACAGCAACCACACAGTGGCTTTATACACCATGAACTGACAAACGCATGAGATACAGGTGTACCAAGTAGGCCACCAGCACAAGAAAAGCAATGAATAGGTGAGTGGGCAGTAGTTCAGCTGTGTGGAGAAGATGACAGCATTAAAGCCTGAATCCCATTTCTGTTTTACCCCTTCCCCCTTCCCCATAGTTTTGCGCGTTCACGTGAGAGGAAGGGCTATCCCAATTCTCTTACTGGCTAGCCAAAGCCCCTTCATCATAGTCTAGCAGTGGACTGTGAGACTGAACATGGGTAGTCAGAGGAGTAACGCTGGCCCAGGTTAAGGCTAGATGAGGCTAGGCAAGGATAGGAGAGGCCTGGGCTTTTTTTGCTCGTCGAGTGTTTCGGCTGAAAGCAGAAGTAGACCAAGAGTCGCAGCGCAGCGCACGTGTGGAAAGGAAGAAGTAACCAATAATAAGCTGTTGGTATTTTGAATTCTCAGTGGGTGACACGCTGGTCTAGTCCATGTTTGATGCCTGTTTCTGGCTTAGATTAGCTGTTCTTTGTCAACCAAACATACCCTAAGGCTTCTGTTTTGATATGAAGATGTTTTTTGGGCTGATTAATTATGACGTGTAGCCCTTGGCACTCTCTCTGTTGGTGTGCATCCTCAAATAGCTTAGTGCTACCAGTGTGCCTTTTTTTTGGGATGTGTGAAGTTCACTCCCACTGCTCTGATAAGTAACTAATTATATTAGCATTTTAATTTGTTCTTCCAGATATTTCCCAAGATAGAAAATTGGTCTTGGCCACTTGATGACGCACAGAAAATGATCTTCAGATTGTCTGTGGCTATCCCAAATGTTTGAGGAACTGGCACTTGGTTCTTCCTAAGTTGCCTGTATGTTTGCTGAGTGTTGCTGTTCTGCGCAATGCAGTGATTGTGGTATTGAGATGTTCCTTCTTTTATAGTGAAACTAGTCGGTGAGGAATCTGAAAGGTTCCAGATGTTCACCCTTTCACCCAAGACCGTCCGCCCTTTCGGTTGGTTGAAGTTCAGCTACTGCTTTTGCTCTTGGCTTATCTGTCATTTAAGACCCTCTTCCATAAAGCATTAACTTTTTTTGTTTGTTTGTTTTCCTTGTGGGGATATCATAGCTTGAAAATACCTTTGCAAAGGTTGCCAAAGACCATGTCATTGAAGTTAAGTGCACAGATTATGTTCTTGAAGACTGGCAGAAGCCGTTGAGTCACTTCCTGTTTTCTTCACGTTACAGGAAATGCGACAAAGCTTCAAAGAGACTCCCCACCCTGATCTGTGTTCACACAGCACTGGTCACTGTGTGTAGCTCTGCCACATTGAGTGGTGTAGGCTGGGCTAACAGTAGTGCCATTGGAGCTCTGTAGAGATCACTCTGGGGGTCACCAAATCAAACTTCCTTCCCCAAGCATCTCAATGATGCTGATGGTTCTTTGTCCGGAGCAGGGTCATCTTTTGATAGATTGACACGTAACTTGACATTGAATTGGAATGCATTTGGAATTCTATCAAAGTAAGCTCTGCTGTTGCTTAGTGACTAGAGGGTGGTTAGGCTAGAGATGATGCATGCTCCCAGTTTAGAGAGCTCAGTGGTGGTTAGATGCATCCTTCCTGATGACGTGTCATCCCAGTTCAGAGAGCTCAGTGGTGGTTAGATGTGTCCTCTCGATTCAGTGGTGGTTAGATGTGTCCTCTCGATTCAGTGGTGGTTAGATGTGTCCTCCCAGTTCAGAGAGCTCAGTGGTGGTTAGATGTGTCCTCTCGATTCAGTGGTGGTTAGATGTGTCCTCTCGATTCAGTGGTGGTTAGATGTGTCCTCCCAGTTCAGAGAGCTCAGTGGTGGTTAGATGTGTCCTCCCAGTTCAGAGAGCTCAGTGGTGGTTAGATGTGTCCTCCCAGTTCAGAGAGCTCAGTGGTGGTTAGATGTGTCCTCCCCGTTCAGAGAGCTCAGTGATGAGCTCAGTGGTGGTTAGAGGCGTCCTTTCTCGGGAACTCGCAAAGCTAAGTTTAGGTGAGAGAGTAGGTGTGTGAAGTGAAAAGATGCAGTCATATTTTTTCTATCTCCAGTTTAGTGGAGGAAAGTGCGGTGTTCTCTGGTTCTCTGCTGGACTAGGCTGTGTGTGCGCATACATGTGTGTGTGTGTGTGTGTTTGTTTGTGTGTGTTTGTGTGTGTGTGTATCTATGTGTCCTGTGTTCACCAGGACAATGCCTGCACAGATACACAGTGCCTGGGGGGAAGGGGTGAAGGTTGGTAGTAATTTGCATGTGAAAAGGTTACATCTGTTGTTGCTTTCTAAGGAAATAGTCTATGCCCAAATCTCAGTAATATCCCATATCAACTGCCATGCTCTTCTCTTGTGTTATTGTTTTCATTTTAGCCATTATTTCTCTACACAAACTCATGTGGACATAGGGCCTACTCCGCATGGCAGAAAAAGCACGCACACTATTTTTCAGTGGCCTCATTCTGGAAACACAATGCCATTGGTTCTGGTTTGTCTGACCATCAGTGCAAGCCACCACCTTCACATTCAAGCAGTCTCAGGGAGATTTGAACATTCTAACAAAAGATGCTGTTCCGCAACAATGTAAGGTTCTAAAATTCCATGTTGAATTCAATGGACTCAGATATTCTTTAGAACGTTCATTTTCCATTGTGACGGTACCGGCTGAAGGGTTAAATAGACAGGCTCATGTCTCCAGATTGAAGATTCAAAAGGGGACCGAGCAGGACATTATAGAGCTGCAAAAGGCACAATGCCTGAAATCTCTGATGAGGATCGTCCCCCAGGCAGAGTGCGCCTGACAGGAAGGCGGTGTTATGAGAAGGAGGTGGGAGAGTTCAACTCTGGAGATGTCAACCTTGATTTGTCTCCATGCAGTCAGTGTCTCCGTGACGACACTCACCCACTCTCTAAGTTATGACTCAGAGAGCTATCTAGCTAGCCTGACGAGCCAGACCCACATTAAAATGTAGGGTCTGGGCACTCACCGTTCGCAGTGCTCAGTCCGAGGGGCGGGATAATTGGTTGTTTTTCAAATTCCCTCTGCACGCAATAGGACAGCGCTATGCGTCCCATGCGTTTCCCACCAGTGGAGCTAGTTGGCTAGTTCAAACTTTTGCCAACTTAATAAAAGCTTAACTCGTGTCACAGTGTTCGCCAACAGCAACATCCATCTTATTTGTTTTCAAGTAGCAGGGAATTCAAGCCAAACCATTGCAACTCTGCCATCAATCATCATGTTAAGCCCGCCTAACGATTCTATACACGATTTGATTGGCCTGATAGAAGTTTAATTTTTCGAGCTCACAAGCCAACGGAGAGTTGCTAGACTAGCCCTGGAAGCAAATGTAATTTGCTGCCGCTATGGTGCGTCTAGATTTCTAGGCTACTATCTAGCAGGACTCACAGTTAGATGAAGGCATTCCTTCCTACATCCAGAGTCTACTGCAACCATACCATTTTTATCCTTCTGCCAGATTCCTCTCGTTTCTGTACCATACCCTCTCAATTATTCTCCTCAAGATATGCTAATGGACTATATATACCACGGAAGGCTCTTCAGCCTGAGCACATGCAGTATTTCCAGTGGAGCCTCAGTGTAACCACATCGTTTGTAATATTCTGTCCCTTTTGTGTTCACTCTGACTCTGAACATGTTGTTAATGCCCAACAGGGCAACTCTTTATTCACCTTTGACACACACATAAATCCCTCAGCATCTTAACGAGCTGATTCACAAGGTGGAACACCCAACCGGGGCCGTCTCAACATGTGCGCTAAAACAATAGTCGTTACAACAGAGGTGACGCTCCATTGCTAATATATGAGCTTGCTAAAGAGCCTTCTAGGAAGTGCCTGGCGTATAGGCAATTGTGTTTTAAGGGTTTATAATTGATGATTAAGGGGTTATATGTAACATAAGTGTCAAAGGTCATAGCCACTTGTAACATGCATCACTGTAATGGAGTAATGTCTTGTTTAGTTTATAGACTACTGTAATCCTCATTAGAAGATGTTTTTACGTAATAATTTCCGTCTTTCCAGTCACTTACCCCATCTAAGGAAATCGGCAGGATGTTGAGTAGAAACAAGTTAACAAATCTTTGTGTACCGTTTGTTTGGTAGAAACGAGTTACCAAATCTTTGTGTACTACTTGTTTGGTTACTCTGTGGTTGTGTAATGTGGGACAGTTTCCAGTCTGTGACATCACTGCCTCTCATTCTGGCCACAAAGTTGGCTGTTAAAAAGTCCTCACCTCATCTTTGGTTTGCAGATAATCAGCCTGATTTGGCAAATATGGACTACTCTGTGGCTACATATTAGGAGAGCTGTTATAACTTAAATAAATGTTTTCGCTGAACATATAAATGTTATATATATACTTCACATCTAATGCTGTTTATGAATGCTCATCTGCAAACAGTTGAGAAGCGTTGCAAAATTATCATGTGTCCAAAGCACCTTCTGTATGCATCTTGGGACACATTCTGACTGCGTTCCAGACATCAAATTAAGGCGTTGTTCTTGTGAGTTGGCAAGGAACAGTAGCTGAGACCCACAGCTGACTGCAGAAGGTGACTTTGACTGGCTGGCAGTTTTCCAAAGATAAAATCATGTAGCGGCCTAATCTGTCATCACTGTGTGTAAGCTGCAGTTCAGCTTAGTTGGAGTGTTTGATTAGTTCAAGCGAAACCTGTTGCCATAAAAAGCTCCATGTAAGTAGAGAGAGCCGGCCGTGGGACGCATGATGGAAACGCGGAGGATCCTGATGCTGCGGCTGTTGCCGTGTGGGTGTCACACGTTTGATGAGCGCGTCAGTGTCAAATCTGAGGGTGCTGGGTGCCATGGTTACGCACCCTCCCGCTGTGTGTGAGCGAGGCTGAGAAACGGTCCGGTGGCTCAAGTGAAGTTTCAAACGTTGCTAGCTGCCCGTCCGAGGCCGAGACAGAACTTGGTTTTTATCCTTTTATGGTCAACCAGGGTCCACGGGCCCTTTGTCCTCCTCTTCCATGGCGAGTGTTTAGGACAAAATGACGACTTCAAGCACATGCCTGCCTTTTACACTTGCCCTTTAAAAACAGACACTCTACAGCCCACCGAAGAGTAGTGCAGTAGTGAACCAGAACAAGAGAAAGCAGGAGCTGTCTGTGTTGTAGTTTTATGTAATAAACAAGAGATTTTAAAAGGACAGAACTATCAATCTCTTCTGTTTGCTGTAGGTTTTCAATGCAATGCTGCATTTATCAAAATGTGATATGACTGCAACTGGACAATCTGGATTTATCTGATTTGATTTGTCTCTGCATGACTCCAGACAAAGATAAACTTGCTTGTGGTCAGGCAGTGGATAAACCCACAAGATCCTCATTTCACTAAATTCCCCCTCCATGCATGAAGACTATATATATATATATATATATATATATATATATATGTAAAGCATAGCTTTAAAAAGAAGTGAAACCAGCGCGTGTGCTAGATATGCCTTTTGGTAAAGACTCAAAACCCGTCAGTGTCTCACCCAGTGACTTAGACAGTCAGTGGTCTCTCCTCACTAAAAGGATTGTGTCAGACATTGCATCAGTTAGTTCTGGGGTGCGCTAGCTAGGCTACCCTTATGTGGAGGCAAGGCGAGCCAGCCTGAAAACGAGCTCTGTTTGCACGAGGGTGCGTGTGCAGAACTGTGTCAGCGTCCCGCTGGGGTTTAGCAGGGAAAGCTAACCCTGTCCTTGTGTCCCAGTTCATGTGAGTATGAAGCCTTAAAGGGCCTTCAGAAGCGAGGCCTATCCTATATCTGGCACTGCTCATTGTTCTCTGTGCTAAGCCTGAGTCCACAGAGAACTGGGATAAAGAGAAGGAGTTCCAGTTTAACGTAATGGAACTGATGGAAATAGCTGTGTTCCCTTCTTGCTGTCTCCTGTTCAGACATGCCAAAGCTGAATGGGATTGTAGGGTTGCATGGCAGGTAATAACATTTCTATGGATTTGGTTGTGCTATTTGCGCTGTTTGATTTGGTTGTTGTCAGTTGAAACGACATTGGAGCATCCAGGGAAAAGCCTCTATGTTCTAAAAAAATCCTCCTAGTCTATCATAATCACATCACCTCACTTTGCTGTTTGCTGTGAGATCACATCATGTCATCCTTTCAGGGTTTCCTGTTAAAATATGGTATTAGACGAGTAAACTTCTTACAGTGTGATTTGGTCCGCCCACTTCCCTTCACCATGAAGAAAGCAGCTTTTGTGTACAGGCCTAATCTTATAACGCCTGGAGTACTCTGTGCATAAACATTAGGCTAAGTAGTATTACATTACAAATTATAGGCCTACACAAGCAATTTTTCTTATCTGTGCCAAGGATGTTCTGTTTGGTTGTTGTTTGTTTTCCCCTCTGTTTGTTAGTTTGTCTGTCTGTCAGTCATGCTTGGACATGTTTGTGCCCCCAGGGAGCAGAAAGATAACCTATTACATGCTTTACTGTTAGCACATACGTCTATGTTATTGTTTTATCAAATATTAATGTTCAAGTTTTGTCTGTCAACTACAACAACTGGGCAGTCCCCCCCATATAGCAGGGTTCCTACGCAGTATGGAAAACCTGGAAAGGTATGGAATTTGCCCTATAATTGACGTGCCCTATACCTAGCACTGCTGTTTTCGGCTAAAACACTGGTAGACTTTTTTGATTTTGTAAAAGTTACCAAGACATGGATACTGCATTATCCGAACTGTTATTGCAAACAAATAATACTGTTTACAGTGATTTCTGAGGCCTCTGCCAGCAGTGCACTAGTCTCCAACATATGTAGTATGCTGTATCAAATGTGAGTGCACCTTCCAACACAGCACTTCCCCATCGAAAAGTATCCAACAATGGGCAAGTGTTTTCTGAGGGCTAACAAGTTAATAATAAACATTATTATACAGCTCTTCACAATGCTAGTAGAACACTCCATTGACAATGTCTAGAATATGGTCAGAAAAATCTACCGAGAAGTTTGAACATTTGAGTATGGAAAAAGTATGGAATTTTGAAATGGAAAATGTGTAGGAACCCTGATATAGGGTCAGGCGTTTTGAGTGTTTTGTTTTGAGTGATCGCCTAAAGGGTCATTCGCCTAAAGGGTTATCGTTCTTGGTGTGAATGACCCTTAAGGCTTGATTAATAGTCTGTTCAAGCCAGAGGCGCGTGAACACACCTAGCTACACTATGGTTCGGTGTGTACTTGCATAGATAAATGTGTTTTTTGCATAGACAAATGTGTGTTTTTTGCCTATTTTGTGATGAGGTCATTTCATCCTCATCACAGAATGCCACGCACACCTGATGATGTGCCAGACACACTCTGCTCATCTCCCTCCAGCTCCATCAGCACTTAGGACTCCTATCAGGACCGGGTCTGTCACAATAATTACAATATCGACTTAGCATACAATATATGCCCATACCAACGCTAACTTCTGCCAACCTTGATATCGCCCAACATTTTTGTTTAGTCATTGGTCCTCTATTTGTTTTAATTTAACCTAACCTTATGGGTATAGTAGTGTGTTTTGGTGTCTCCAAACTTAGTATTATCCTTTTGCTGTTACACATACATCTCTTACTCTTAAGTGGCGCAAACTGTATCACCCAGAGTGTTTGAGCTGGGATTAAAAAACTGCAGTTGCAGGTTGAGAGAGGTATTATTGTGTCATTATAGTATGTATATGTCGTTATAGTAACCTTAGCCTATGGCAATAATATCATTTATCACAATATTTTCTGAGACAATATATCATCCAACAAAACGTTGTTATTGTGACCGTTCTAATCAGGACACTCTCAGTTCGCCGATGCCAAAGTCGGGGCAGAAATTAGCCGTTGCAGAGAGATCCTTGAGGACTCTGTGGCATATAACAACAACGTTTATGTCTTTTGGCAGCGTCGTGACTTGTCCCAGAGTGACTCGAGAGTGCTGTGCGGTCCCAGACTGCCTTCGGCGATGCCTGTCAGTTTGGCTTAGGCCTGCACTTTCCCTAACAGCCTCATACAATTCACAACTCCTCTGACCAGCATACTCGAGGCTGACCTAGTGAAAACACTGGTTGGAGTTTATGATGTAGCAGTGCATTGAACCCTTCTGTCTTTAGTTGGGTTGGATGCAGAGTGAAAACACTGGTTGGAGTTACTAATGCAGCAGTGCAGTGAACCCTTCTGTCTTTAGTTGGGTTGGATGCAGAGTGAAAACACTGGTTGGAGTTACTAATGCAGCAGTGCAGTGAACCCTTCTGTCTTTAGTTGGGTTGGATGCAGAGTGAAAACACTGGTTGGAGTTTATGATGTAGCAGTGCATTGAACCCTTCTGTCTTTAGTTGGGTTGGATGCAGAGTGAAAACACTGGTTGGAGTTACTAATGCAGCAGTGCAGTGAACCCTTCTGTCTTTAGTTGGGTTGGATGCAGAGTGCTGGGCCGCTGGTGGGGGCGAGATGAAGATGGCTCATTCTCTGGTGTGCTGAAGCTGATGACTGCCAGATTGGACACACTCTTTCTTTTTTTCTTATCTGTTTCTCTCTCTCTCTATCTCTATCTCTCTTTCTCTGCTCAATTTCGTCTGATTATTGTTTTAAAAAACGCAAATGGCATAATTGCTCATTTTTCAGTCTGAGTTGAAAGTTCTGTCCAGCAGGGTCCTGGCACTGTCCATGTTCTCAGCCTCCCCCTTTCTCTTCAGTGGGTTTTGCGGTCTCTGCGGAGCTGAAGGAGGTTCAGAGCTGGGCAGCCAAAGACCAGTACATTAAACTCCAAAGCAGCCGTGTGCAAAAATGGACTCACTCTCCACATGAAATCTGCCCACTCTCCAACTGCGATTCAGTCACTCACCATATTGTTCACTTTCAGCTGCAGTGTGGGAAAGAGGGAGAGATGGGGGGCTATGCAGGAGGAACAAGTGGTAGCACATTTAAACAGAACGCCATCAATGCATGTGAGAGGACTAGAAATAGAGGGGTGTGTTTCTGTGTGTGTGTGTGTGTGTGTGTGTGTGTGTGTGTGTGTGTGTGTGTGTGTGTGTGTGTGTGTGTGTGTGTGTGTGTGTGTGTGTGTGTGTGTGTGTGTGATCGTAGTGAGTGGCTCTTCTCTATAATATTTGGCTCCTCATAACTGTGTGTGTGTGTGTCATCCGAGTGAGTGGTTCTTCTCTAACATTTGGCTCCTCAGAACTGGGCTTGGGTGAGTGAGAGAGAGAGAGAGAGAGAGTATCTCTGTGGCACAGACACGTGCTCGGCTCTTGCCATGCAGAAAGCAATCTGCCAGGCGCATGCTGGGCACACCACCCATGCTCTTACATGAAAACACACACGCGCACACACACATGCTCTCACATGAAAACACACACACACATACTCTCACATGAAAACAGACACACACATGCTCTCACATGAAAACATACACACACACACACAGACACACACACATACACATGTGTGCTCACAGATGAAAACACACACGCATGCTCACAGATGACAACACACACGCGTGCTTGCTCAGTCAGATTCCCAGTGAGCGTCATCAGCCTGCAGTTGTTGTGTTTAGGTGCGTGCATGCCGCGTTTACTGTTCCCAAGTTTTAAAGTGCATTTGTGGGGGAGCATGCCAGTACTCCACGTTCTCTACTGATGCCTGCATGTGATCAACATTTAATGTGGCCTTATGTGTCTTTACATGTCTGCCCTTCATCATTCATCTCCAAAAGGAATTTTACATCAGGGACAAAATGCTCCTCCTGGCAGTGAATTGATCAGCTGGTGTGTCAGTGAGTCAAGATGGTTATGGTTATGGATTTGGCAGACGCCTTTGTCCAAAGCGACACATAAATACAAAACAACATAATATTTAAAATTGAACAGGGAACAGATTAGAATGTTGGTCAAATATAATAAGGAGAATAGTAATAATAAACAACAATATCAATTCAATCAATAGCCTAATAAAAATAAGCAATGAAAATGAGGGGAAAAGCAATAATAAAACAATAATGATATAATGAATAAAGATGCAAACTATCAAGTCCACCACATTCTTTGCTCTTATGCCAGGAAGTTCTAGGCAAGACGGTGGGCCAAGGGGGAGATTTTGTGTTTTCAGACGATGTGTGGTGGGTGAGAACCCAGTTTTTTTTTTTGTTTTTTTTTTATGTAACCGCTACGCTGTTCCCCCTAGGTTTGTTTTTTTAACCCTTAAAGGAGTACGGGAATGTTGAGAAATGAACGTTCTAAAGAATATCTGGGTTCATTGAATTCAACATAGAATTTTAGAACCTTCAATTGTTGCGGAACTTAGAACGTTCAAAAACCTACACCTTTAAGGGTTAAGACTGCTGGGCTTTACATACGGCTGGTCTCTCGTTGCGGCTTACAGCGTTCGGTGTGGTGGGTGTGCAATGCACTTGTGCGTCTGCATTACAGTGCAGCAAGCCCCAGGTTGTTGCATTGAGGTTTTAAAAGCATGTTTTGCAAGAGGTCAGAGTGCACACTTACGAGTTACTGCCAGCTAAGCTCCCTCCCTGCAGAACTCACTTCTCACGTTTTGAGCAAGCAGTTAATTAACCAGTTAAAAAACAGTTAATTACAGTTAGTAAGAAAGTGAACAACACACACACAAACACACACAGAGAGAGAGAGAGAGCTGTACTGTTATGTTTAGACTGCTCACACAGCTTTGTGCCTACATGTACAGTATGTCAGTCTAAGCCATTTTTTAAATGTTCTTCTTTATACATGTACACATGGTAGTTCTTATTCTGAAAGCGCAGCACAACACTTGTGGCATCAGTCTGCTTAGTTTCTCATCAGATTTGTATTAATCTTCCTGAGTGAAAGATTACCTCATTGACACGGAGTATGGTGCTTGACTCAGAATCTAAATGTACAGATAAGGTTGTTGACGGTTGAGGCTGCGAGCTGTGTGTTACAGAAAATAAATGACAGAGACAGAGATAAACGACAGAGATAAATTAGGCTCGTTTTTTTCATAGCTTTCCAGCCTCGTCACAAAAAATACAAAGAATTAAAACAAAACTCAACTAATGAGGTGTCTAAAGCATGCTCTGTTGTTTCTACACTGCCTTTGGGTATACTCCCCTCTTCTCTATCTCTCTCTCTCTCTCCATTTCACATCTGGTGATATAGCACAGAAGTGGTAATTAGGGTAAAGTCAGAACAGTCTATTTTTGTGGACCTGACGGCTCATTGAGAGTCCAACTTAATTGAATAAACTCTCCATACACAATAAACGAAGCACCTGCGGGTTATAAATGGCTACCATTTGGGTTAGAGTCTGAGTCTCAATCCTATCCACTGCTTGGTGATGGCACAACCCAAAATAGCCAAATTGGTTCAAACCAAAACAATTCATTGGGGAATGTTAAGCCTACTCTTTTAGAACTTTGTTTCCCAGAGTCTCTGGCTCAGTAAGACAGCACGTACTAGGCTAAGTATAAGTATATATACTCTTTTGATCCCGTGAGGGGAATTTGGTCTCTGCATTTATCCCAATCCGTGAATTAGTGAAACACACCAGTGAACACACAGTGAGGTGAAGCACACACTAATCCCGGCGCAGTGAGCTGCCTGCAACAACAGCGGCGCTCGGGGAGCAGTGAGGGGTTAGGTGCCTTGCTCACGGGCACTTCAGCCGTGCCGACTGGTTGGGGTTCGAACCGGCAACCCTCCGGTTACAGGTCCGAAGTGCTAACCAGTAGGCTGCCCCATAGGCTATGTGTGAGCTGAGCTGTGATATAGAAACCAAGCTATGGAATCCCAACCTGTTCTTCACATCAGAACAGTTTAAATGGGAAGAGCCTGGCAAAATGCTGATTCTGACCAGTGTTTTCACTCTGCATCTAACCCAACTAAAGACAGAAGGGTTCACTGCACTGCTGCATTAGTAACTCCAACCAGTGTTTTCACTCTGCATCCAACCCAACTAAAGACAGAAGGGTTCAATGCACTGCTACATCATAAACTCCAACCAGTGTTTTCACTAGGTCAGCCTCGAGTATGCTGGTCAGAGGAGTTGTGTATTGTATGAGGCTGTTAGGGAAAGTGCAGGCCTAAGCCAAACTGACAGGCATCGCCGAAGGCAGTCTTGATTCCTATGGAAAAACAAATTCTGTAATTTTGTTCACACATAGGGTCCAGCCCGCCTGGTTAGTGTCTAGAAAATATCGTGAGCTTGTTGTACTATGTGTCTGAAAACAGTTTGAGTTTCACTTTTTGTTTCACTGTCGCTCACGCTGTCTCTTGCTTTGTGTTTTGCTCTCTTCTCGCAGCCTGGTTCAGAGGGAGCCGTCTGACACTCGTGTGGCGTAGCCACCGGCTCGCTCACACACAGGAGGTCGTGTGTGTGTGTGCGTGTGTGTGTGTGCAACCGTCACCTGAGCCTCCTTATCATCGGATAACCCCTGAAGTGCCCGTCCGAACAGGATGTCTGCAAGAGAGAGAGGTCAGCGACCTCAGCGCCCGTGGTCAGTGTACAGGGCGAGCACGTTTGACCTCTCATCAGAGATGATGGGGCTTGTGCTAGCAGGTAAGACGTCTGCTTTGGGATCTGGAGAAGGCCTCACAGCCGAACCATTATCCAGTAAAATACATTTGGAGGCAGAGTGCGACATTTTTCTTCTTCTTTTTAAGTTTATGTCCGGAGGTCAGCACCTGGTTAATAGTGTTTTACTAGTGTTTAATCGTGCGTTACTCTCTGTCTATACAAGATGTCAGCTTTACTCCAGATGAACAGAGTGCCAAATGCACCTAACACCTTTGTCTCTGACTCGTGTCATATATGGCATTTTCTGGATTTTTTCTGGACCTTTTGTTACACAGAAAAATACCCACATTTGTTTTCTGTTCCTCCTGTTCTGAGAACTGGGGCACACTGACACAACTTTACAAGTGAATTCACTGTTCCTAGCTGTCATCTGCAGGATGTTGTTGTTGCAGACTGTCACCTTACCTTGTTTTTGTTCTTTTGTGTGTAGGAAATGGCTTGGACCCAGATGAACCTGTGCTCGAGTTCAGTCTTGGTGAGTGGATGGTGGTACACAAACGTCACAGTATAGAAAATCTATACACACATCCATACATCCATCCATACATACATACACATCATCTGTGGGGGGTCTGGGATGCTGGACGTAAGTCGGCAACGCTGGGGTGTTGTAGTGGTGTGTTGCCATGGTGTGTTTCCATGGCGCACCCCCTCTCTCTTGCTGCACCTCCAGGAAGATGCAGCAGAGAATCCTGGGAAACTAACAGCATGTGTCTCAACTCCCCTATGGCTGTGTGTGCTGCAGTGGTTGCCTCGCCACGTGGATCTGAGGAGACACATGGTTGCCTGGGGCCCTCTGTGACCAATGTGTGTTAGTGAGTTAGAGAGCGCTGGGGAATTGTTGAACACTGAGGAGCTAGAGAACAGAGGAGAAGTAAAGTGGAGAATATACTGTATATCCGTGGGAGCTTGTTTCCCTGTTGTACCTTATGCTCTCTAGCAGTAGAATTCTGTCAAAAGCGAAGGTGATTCACATCCAGCATTTAAAGATTCTGGTGTTTAGTTGAAGCAATTAATGGGGGGGGGGGGGCGGGGTCTAAGCATTTTAGCAACCATACATTTGTTAGCAACCATACATTTGCTTTTCTGATGGTAAAAGGGTTTTTCTTTCCGTGTGTGTGTGTGTGTGTGTGTGTGTGTTCTAATAGCCTGCGGTGAGCTCATCACACCATCTCTTGACCGCAAGCCCAACACCTTTGTGGCCGTGAGTTGCACCACACCGCCTCAGGCCTTCTGGACCAAACACGCTCAGACAGAGATTATCGAGGTGAGTTAGCTCACTCTGCTAACCTTAATCCTTCAAACACGCTCAGACAGAGATCATAGAGGTGGGCTAGCTCGCTCAGCCAACCTTAAAGAAGTGGTTCAGGATTTTGGACATAGAACCTCATTTCCAAGTTAGCAAGTGTGATATTTATCAGTGGAGACCGTTTTCAACACGTTTCATCCAGTCCTTCTAATTGCAGAGTTCGCAGGTGCTAGGCTAGCGCAGGTCATCGGTATGTGTTAGCCTGCCACTAAAAACAGTCTTACCCACTCCAAAATACACCCGAGGCAAATTCCAGACAATCGATGTAAATGTCTGTGTTGATAGAATAGTGTAAGAAATACAACTACCCTCCCATCGCGTTGCAATAGTTATACTTTGTTCCCTGAAGTTGGTAGTAGGTATTTAAGCAAAGCAGCGGCGGACTGATATTACCAAAGCTACTACAAGGTATCTCCATTGGAGTGCGCTTCTCTGTTTACTTTTTGCCGCAGTACTACTAACCGGAGCAAGTATAATTCCGCCGCTGCCAAGAAACTAGTCGCTCAAAATGTGATTCGATCATTGAAATGCAAGGATCAATCAACACAGACATTTACATCGATAGTCTGGCGTTATAATTTATTTGCCTCGGGTGTACTGTGGAGTGGGTAATACTGTTTTTAGTGGCAGGCTAACACATACTGATGACTTGCGCTAGCTTAGCACCTGCAAACTCTGCAACTAGAAGGACATGGAAATGAGGTTCTATGTCCAAAATCTTGAACCACCCCTTTAATCCTCCCAACACGCTCACAGAGATCATAGAGGTGAGCTAGCTCGCTCTGTTAACCGTAATCCTCCCAACACACTCAGACCGAGATCATCGAGGTGAGCTAGCTCACTCTGCTAACCTTAATCCTCTCAACATGCTGCCAACTCTATCAACACCACACACTATCTCCTGGTTCAAGCAGCAGTATAGAGTATTGGTCAAAAACTAGCAATTTAACTGCTGAAAAGAAAAGAAAAAGCATTAGTAAAAACATTACTAACAAAGACAAAGAAATTAAATAAAACTTGCTGGCATGCTGACACATTTTGAAAATATAGTTGGCTTGGCAATGCCATTCTGTGGCAGAATTTCTGCATTTTCACTGGGTGCTCTGACTCCACAGTGCCAAAGCCCTCATAGGCAACTCTTGCCTCTCCGCTGCCATCTCTGCCAGAGCCTCCAGCTATTTTAGACAGACCAGATCAGGCTCTTATCTAGATGAATGGGGAGAGACTCATAATTCCACATACAATGGTCAAACAGACATGAAAAACAGACCAGAATAGCTGAGGTAATTTTTTAAGTTGGACATTAATGGCATAAGCAATGGTTCAAAGTTCAAGACAATTCTTCAGGTTTAAAGCCCAAGACTGCGCAGTAGTAAAGGTTGTAATCAACGGAACATTCAGGTTAGACACATCATTTATGCCTTTTCCAACAATCTGATTGGCTCTATATGTAGCCAATTTGTTTCGTTGCACCCTCCCCTGTTCATTTCTCGGTCATTGGTTTGTCTTATGGTGTATCTATCTTCGTTACAATAACTTATAATGTCATTGTGAGTCGCCTTGGACAAAAGCATCAAAAACATCTCAAAAGCTTAGGTGGCTAATTTTAGAAAACAGCGGGTGTCTGTCGGTCACAAAACTAGCGGTATGTATCCTAAAAATTGATCGGAAGATGGTACCAGTTCTAGTTATTGGTAAAGTGGCAAAATTGTTGCATATTGTCTCATGGACAGATTAACGCCTTGTAACATTTCCCTCAAGACAATGACCTTGGTTTCCCTCCATTGCCTCATAAGGCTCTTGATCAGCCTCCAGTGACTAAAGAAACAGGCTTCCCGTCTACCCCAGAGTTAGATAACAGGACACATCCACTCCTCTTTTTTTCTGGAGTAGATGGCAAGTAGGCTAATTTCTCAAAAAGCTGGTGTGCTCCTGTTGTGTGGTGGCCCCACCCTAATGTCTCCTCTGTCTCTTCCCCACCCTAATGTCTCCTCTGTGTCTTCCCCACCCTAATGTCTCTTCTGTGTCTTCCCTTCGCAGGGCACCAGTAACCCGATGTTCTTGAGCAGTATTGCCTTCTTCCAAGACTCCCACATCACTCAGCAGACGCAGGTCAAGCTGTCTGTGTACGACGTGAAGGACCGCTCTCAGGGCACGGTCAGAATCCCCTCGTTTGTTTTAGCCTGTGACAGATATTGATTGATGTTATTTATTCTTTAATCTTTTTTTTAAATTATTATCACCTTATTACTTTTACTGTTTTTTTTTAAAATATTTTACTTTAACTGTACTATATTGTTGTGATTAGCTGTTGTTTTCTGATTTCTACTGATGACACACATTGACACCACATTGAACTCCCTTGGTATGCGCTATGCAAATAAAACTGCCTGGCCTGGCCTTGCCTTGATGTAGCATTAGTTGTTATCTAAGCTCTCCTCTGTATTGTACCTTGAATGTTTTTTCCTCATTTGTGTTATTGGCTTTGGATAAAAGCTTCTGATAAATGAATAAATGGAAATGTGAAAGATGATGGTTTTGTAATGCAGATGTGTAACCTCTATGTACACTGAGACTCACTTTAAAATGTCATAAGGAGATTTTATTGCCTGAAGCATTCTGCACAATTCTTAACAGCAGTGTTGACAATATTCATAACAACTGCTGTTAAGAATTGTGCAGAATGCTTCAGGCAATAAAATCTCGTAACACTATTTGACAGTATTCATAACTGTAAAATGTTGTCTGTGTCTTTGCACAGGAGCCTTGTACTTTCTTGTGAGTGTATTTATTTAATTAGTAACTCGTTTTCTTCCCCCCTTCCCTTCCCTCTCCTCTCTTCCTATCTCTTACTGACACAGATGTATTTATTGGGCTCAGCACTGTTCACTGTTAAAGAGCTCCTTCAGGATAAGGAGCACAGATTACACCTGACGCTAAGGTACAACAACTGGGTATTCTCTCTCTCTTTCTTTCTCTCCTTCTTTCTTTCTTTCTTTCTCTCTGTCTCTCTGCCTGTCTGTCTTTCTCTCTCTCTCTCTTTCTTTCTCTCTCTGCCTGCCTGTCTGTCTCTCTTTGCCTGTCTGTCTTTCTCTCTCTCTCTCTCTTTGTCTCTCTCTCTTTCTCTCTAAGATAAAACAGCTGCTCTCTAACTCTCACAATAGCTGAGCATCATTTATGGATTTTTTTTTATGGATAATGTGATCATGTGTATCCATTATTTTTTACCAATAAACATTTCCATGATCTGTACTCTGTGAGTTCTCTGTGAAGTTGTTGTGCAATGATTCAGATTGTAATTCAGATGACCTTTGCTCATTTTAATTATGGACTGTGTCGGCACTGCATTGGCTGTTCTCAGGTCAGCGGAGAACGAGCGCGTGGGCAGCATTAGCCTGGTGGCCCCGCAGATGGAGGAGAGGCGAGACCAAAGGACGCCCGTCTCACGGTTACCAGACACCATAAACGGCAGGGTGAGCCTCCCCCACCGTCAAGTGTATTAGAAAGGAAAGATCACGCTGTGCTTTCACCAGAGGCCCTTAATTACTGTACACTCTGTCCCTCTCAACACCTTAGTGAAGAATATGTTAGTGAGGTAGGGAGAGGTGTTCTCTCTATGACTGAGTAGAGAGAAGAGAGAGAAGTTGTCCGTATGACAGGACACTGAACACTGCTATGAGTGAAGACCGCAATATGTGCTCATGTGGATTTGTGTTGTATTTTGTTGTTGACATAGACGGTTCTCCCTGTGGATGAGAGCTTGACAGAGTCCTTGGGAGTCAGATCCAAGTATGCATCCTTGTGCAAAGACACATTCCTGCGATCAGGTAAAGCTTCTGTTTCTTCTATCTTTCTTTTGGGAAAGTGAAGTGGGCAGTGATGGTTGTGCTAGTTAAAGGAGCTCTAAGCGATGTTGGGTAACGTCACTTATGTTGACGTTCAAACAAAACAGAGAGCTAGCTCGCCCCTCCTCCCCCTCCCTCCCATGCAACTCAAACGGTCTTGAACACGCATCTCGTCTGTGATTGGCTGGAACAGTTTCTTATCTTTGATGGTCCAGGCTGGACCAGGTTGTTTTTGTTGCCGTTTTTGGAGCCTGGGCTGTCCACAGAGGTCGCGTTTTTTACATTGTATTCAGGGTAACAGGTAACTAGCGGATGGTGAGGAGATGTTTGTTGTATGTGACAAAAAAAATGTTCAGCTTAGAAACTGTGTAACATCGCTTAGAGCAAAACAAACAAACAAACACACTCACACACTCACACACTCTCACACACTCACACACTCTCACACACACACACACACACACACACACACACACACACACACACCCTCCCTTCTGTGTGCAGATGGTCAGTATGTGTTAGAGCAGGGTTTCAGGTTCGATTTCTCAAACCTAACTTCCAGCTAAAGCTACCATTAAAAAACGCCACCAGACATATACCAAGTTATAACCATGTATAATATGAATAGTCTCCACTAGAGCTGATATGTGTAAAGGGACTGTCACCAATACCTAGATGACATGTTCATGTGATGTTTTTGGTCGTCGGTGTCACCAATACCTAGATGACATGTTCATGTGATGTTTTTGGTCGTCAGTGTCACCAATACCTAGATGACATGTTCATGTGATGTTTTTGGTCGTCCTTTGGTCATCAGTGTCACCAATACCTAGATGACATGTTCATGTGATGTTTTTGGTCGTCCTTTGGTCATTAGTGTCACCAATACCTAGATGACATGTTCATGTGATGTTTTTGGTCGTCTTTTGGTCGTCAGTGTCACCAATACCTAGATGACATGTTCATGTGCTGTTTTCGGTCGTCAGTGTTTGGAGGCACCATGTCCCGCATGTATCGCTTCCCCACCACGGACGGAAACAACCTGCGTATCCTGGAGCAGATGGCCGAGAGCGTGCTGTCTCTGAACGTCCCTCGCCAGTTCGTCAAACTCCTGCTGGAAGAGGACACTGCCAGGTGAGAGTCTAGCTTTAGCATCCACCTGTCCTGTGCACATGTGTCAGGACCCGTGCAGACTGGCCAGCACATACCTGTGAAGTGAGAGAAGGTGCTCTCACATTCTGCTAAATGAAATTTTAATCTTTTCGATTCTTGGTGTTCTGCGTTGAGTTTGACAAGGTATCATCAAATATTCTTGATTACTTAATCAACAAGATGTTCCTTTATGTGTCTCATAAGAAGATTACAGACTACAGAATGCACATATATGAATATCTGGATGAATTTCATAATGTTTATGTGTCTGTGTCCTCAGAGTGTGTGAGCTTGAAGAATTAGGAGAGCTGTCGCCCTGCTGGGAGAGCCTTCGAAGGCAAATAGTCACCCAATATCAGACCATCATTCTCACCTACCAGGACACTCTCAACAACCTACACAACTACAAAGGTACGAAGCAGTCACATTAACTAGCCTAATGCTAACACCTACCAGGACACTCTCAACAACCTACACAACTACAAAGGTACGAGGCAGCCACATTAACTAGCCTAATGCTAACACCTACCAGGACACTCTCAACAACCTACACAACTACAAAGGTGCGAAGCAGCCACATTAACTAGCCTAATGCTAACAGTGCCCTTTGGCAACACCAGTTAACTGTGGCAGTTTGCCTGAAATGACCGCTAACCTGGCTAATAAGCTCCAAGGACACTGAAAGATGTCTATG
>NC_055979.1:25100547-25138047 GCF_018492685.1 Alosa sapidissima | reverse complement strand
GCTGCCAAGGAGCGCTCCGCCAACGGCCTGGAGAGGACCCTCGCCATCCTGGCCGACAAGGTGAGCCCTCTGGCCAAGGAACATTTAATACAAAACTAATATATGTATTAGTATATTAGGGTTCAACAAAGTCTGAATTAAGCATCATTGGACGTTTATTCGGTCTTTATTAAACAGTTTCTTCTTCCTGATCAATAGGTCATTTTTTCTTGGTAAATCCTCAATAACCAACGAGTTGGTCAGATGTGATCAGATAAAGGATTAATATCTTGTTTGAATTAGTGATGGTAATTTTTTAAAAGGCTGGCCCATTTGTTTCCAAAATAAATGACAAAAGACAACCTTCCTTAATTTAAAGAAATCTATTCTAATGTATGTAGGCTAGGGTGGGCTTCTATTTCAGTATAACATTTCCACAGATGAGGCAAAGTAGCAAGCAAGATGACGCAAGAAGCAAGAATAGTAATGAAATAATGTATTACTGCATTATTCCTTCCCTAGTCATCATTTCCTTGAAGCTGGCCTTTAGTCCTCTTGACCCAGTGGAGTATTGATCACATGGCTGGTTGTAAGAGCCTTATTGATCGTCCGAGGGGATAATTGATTGCTCTGCACTTCAGTCCGTGTATTCCCTGCTGAAAAAAAACAGTTAGAAACCAGATTATGCTGGTTTTCGCTGCTCTTTGCTGGTTTTCTTCCAGTTCTTGCTGGTGTAGCTGGTTGGGCCACCAGGTGGAAATGCTGGCATGACCATCTGAGGAAGGTGGTCATGCTGGTGTGACCAGCCCATCATGTGGGATACAGCTGGTGTAAGATGTTCATGCTGTTGACCAGCCTGCCAAGCTTGACATTGCTGGTGTAAAATGGTCATGCTGGTTTCCTAGAATGACCAACATAAGCTGGCATGGCCAGTTAAACCAGCAATGTAAGACCAGCAACACCGGCTAAAATGGCCTGCTTGAGGTGGTATAACAAGCAAAACTGAATTACCATCGTAAGCTGGGTAAACCAACTGAAGGTAGGTTTTCGCAAGAGTTTTGCTGGTCTAGTTGGTCAACCATCATAGGGTGGTCAAACAAGCTGGTCAACCAGCAAACCACCTTAAGTGTTTTTTTTTTGTTTTTTTTTAAATGTAAGTTTTTTTTCCAGCAGGGTTAAACTGTGTCCTTTAGATCACGGCAGAGAATATGTGTAGCCATGTAATCTGGGTAAGGCAGCGTGTAGCATAGCTAGGCTACAGGGCTGCCATTTCAGGGTAAGGCAGCGTGTAGGCTAGTGAGCAGAAGGGGATGGTAACTGTTGGGTTTCCCTCAGACACGGCAGCTGGTGACGGTGTGCGACTGTAAGCTGCTGGCGTCGGCCATCCAGGCCCTGAACGCAGCGCGGCCGGAGTACATCGCCTCCAAGGTGTCGCCCTCGGCCGACGCAGAGCAGGTGGTGCTGCGCAACGACCAGGACACGCTACTGGCCAAGTGGAGCGGCAGCAACAGCCGAACCTCGCTGCATGTGGACTGGCATGAGGAGGAGTGGGTAAGGAGGCCACAGTCTCAGTTAGGCGGGGATCACATTAGCCAGCGGCAAGCATCAGGTTTCCTATTGTTCTCTATGGTTCGGCAGCGGAACACTGGCAACGCTGGCGTAACGCTAGCGTTGAACAAGCTGAGCGTTGAACTTGGTTCAACTTTCAAAGCGCAACACGAGCGTATTCAGTTGACAAACCATTTGTGTTGCTTAGGAATGAGATAAAACTTATTATGGTCTGAGCGTTGCGTTATGTTTGCCGCTGCCGCTTGCCTCGCCTTAATGTTCAATCGTAGGCCTAACGTTAAAAAGAGAATAGTGTCCGCGCGGTATCGAACATGATATCCTGGAGTATTCGATTTCGATCTGATTAAATCTGTTATGTAACTAAATTCTCTGATTACAGTTGGAGTTTTTCTTGTCAGATTTCATAAAAATTGAACCGCAACCGAAGTATCCGTTTCCAAACTTTCCGTTTTATGACTTCCAGAGTCGTAACAAGCAGTGGAATGAAACTTACCCCTGTGCATTTAAAGAAGCCCTATGCAGGTCTGATTATTCCTTCGCTGTTTCTGGGTTTTCGCCGGATTTGGCATTTTTCACGACACAGCTCCCCCTGCAGCTTCGGTAGCAAGTGACTGCTACGCTAAACCCTCACTAAATGTGTGTGTGTGTGTATGTGTGTGTGTTTGTTTGTGTGTGCGTGTGTGTGTATGTTTTTGTGTGTGTGCGTATGTGTTTATATGCGTGTGTGTGTGTTTCCAGGAGAAGGTGTGGCTGAACGTAGACAAGAGTCTGGAGTGTATAATCCAGCGTGTGGACAAGCTGCTCCAGAAGGAGCGTCTGCACAGCGACAGCAGTGAGGACATGGCGCAGTGCGACCTGCAGGGCGGCACCACCCCTAAGAAAGGTAACGAGAAGACGCGAGCCTTCTGGATCAACCCCATCTCCACCGAGGACTCTTCCTCCTCGTCATCGTCATTACCCTCCTCCCAGCATGTACAGCCGCCAGACCTGTACCAGAGGTCACTCTCATCATCATCATCATCATCCTCACTGCCTGCCCTTCCCGTTGCATGCCACCCGGGTTCTAATAGAAACTCCGCTAACTGTAGGTTTTTTTCCGCTCTTATTTTCTGTTTTCTGCACATATTTATTTATTTGCATTTATTCATTTATTCATCTACAGTTCTTCACAAGGCAGAATTGGTCTCCATTATAGACTTTTATTTAGCATTGAATAGAGTTATCTTGTTGCATTAGAAATAATCCCCAGCATAGCATTATGTCTGGTATACCAAAGTCCCCATGACAATACATACAAAGCATACCATGTAGCATGTCCAGAGTTTTGAAAAATGATAAATGCAATGTCAGCACTAGAGCTAGTTGTTCACTGAATGAGTTTTCAGCACTACTCCAACCCCTTAATCATCAGTATTCTCAACACTGTCTGTCTGATCACATCACTCTCTCTCTGTGTCTCTCTCTCTCTCCTCTCTTGTATAGCTTTGTAAAGTGTGTACATGTGTTTTGATCTCACCTGTGTTTGAGGCCTGCCCTGCACTCTCATCTCTTCTCCCTCTCCTACACTCTCATCTCTACTCCTGCTCCTCACTCTGCTCCTACACGCTCATCTCTACTCCTGCTCCTACACACTCATCTCTACTCCTGCTCCTGCACTCTCATCTCTACTCCTGCTCCTGCTCCTGCACTCTCATCTCTACTCCTGCTCCTCACTCTGCTCCTACACTCTCATCTCTACTCCTACTCCTGCTCCTGCACTCTCATCTCTACTCCTGCTCCTGCACTCTCATCTCTACTCCTGCTCCTGCTCCTGCACTCTCATCTCTACTCCTGCTCCTCACTCTGCTCCTGCACGCTCATCTCTACTCCTGCTCCTCACTCTCTCCACTTAGCGCTTTGCATGTAGCACATCAAACGTGTCATATTTGCACATCTGAAACGTTCACTGACCCTGATGCATCATTTACATTCTCTGACATTTTAATGTCCTGTTTGCACAGTAATATCGTCAGAATATCAAACAAAGATTATGTTCTCTCAGGATTAAATAGAAGTGGTTAAATATGGAATAATTACCCAGCCTGCTCATTTGATCTGTATCATGAAATTGTGTTTGTTTCTCATGATGTTTTGTGTATATTTGTGTGTGCGTGTGTGATTCAATGCAATGTGAATCTCCCATGTGTGAATTAAGTCTTCCATAGCAGGGCTCCACTGAATGTAGTCATTTGGATGCGGTGCATCCTCCTGACTGGTGTCTTCACTGAGGTCTTGCATCAGCTTCGTCTCAGTTTCCCTGTCCGATCTCAGTTTCAGTCTCCCAGTCAGTTGTACCGATGCTGTCGGCCTCCCTGCCTGCCTGCGGGCAAGGCAAGCACATGTTATATCAGCCATATATCCGCTGTGTGACAGGCCAGCCGTGCATTTTCCTGGGTGGACTGGCTATTGATTCTGGCTCAGCGGCTGAGCCTCAGTGCAGAGAAAGGATTGTGTGTGATGGCTCTCTGCGGTGCAGTATTGCGAAACTCCAGAAGCTCGTATGGTAGAGGTCAGCGAGGTTCAGTGAAAGGAGATCTGAAATCTGTCGTTGTGCTCACTGAGAGCAGTACTCAGCAACTGGCCAGCATAGCTCGATTGATTGATTCATTGATTGATTGATTGAGTTTATTAGATGATTTTCAAAAGCACATAGGATTCTGCAGTACAGTGATTGTTTACATTTAAAAATCACAAAGAATGAAAACACAATAAAGCCCAGAGGCTTTTTTCCACCGTGGTCCTCAAACTTTACACGTAACATGCATCATGAGAACTGTCCATCCAAAAGCCAAAGATTCTTAAAGACAGATAGCTGGAAAAGGATGCTCAGGTTTGATAAGGCTCCATGTTATTTATAATTATAAAATTATATAGTTTTATTATTTATTTATACTTTCACATGTTTTTGGTGGATAATGCAGGGCATGTTAAAAGCTTAACTTTCGCCAAGCATCCTAGCGTGTTTTTGTGGATGTACCCTTACTTTCGTTTAAAAGCATAATTACGTCCGAAGCGCCACTTTTAAGTTTATCCGTGTTGTCGTTTTCGGATCAAATGGCCTTTTGAATGGGAACTGAAACCTGAAACTTCGATCGAAGTATCATCAGTGGCTGTACACATGGACTCGAGCATTGAGAACATTGTTCGTGTACACATAATTTAATAAAAAGAAAGGTTTTGGACAACTCACTCTGGCAAGATGGCGACGAGCAGAAAAACCAAGGGAGTTGTTCAAAACCTTTCTTTTAGTAAACTCTGTGTACACAAACAATGTTCTCAATGCTCAAGTTCATGTGTACAGACACTGATGATACTTCGATCAAAGTTTCAGGTTGTGTCGAGCCTTCTTAGTGTTTTAAAAAATAGCTATTTTGACGCAATCATGTATCAAAATAGTAGTGTACTGTAGTTGAGATTGATATGAGTATAACTAATTTGGTGTTTGTGCTTTTCTCCCACTGGCCTAGTTCTGATCAGTGTGTTTTAGCTACTGAGTGCAGACTTTGGTGCTTATTAGTGTGATGTCGATGCTCTGCGGCCTAGTCGTTTATGTTAGTGGCTTTCCTGTGTGACCCACAGGCCAGGCTAAGCTGTGCTATTTGTGTTGCCATGTTCTCTCTGTTGCGTGTCTTAACCATGCATGATGCGCCTCCACTCCACTCCTCTAGATGGCAGTCCAGCAGGCGAGGAGGCCTCCGCAGGTAAGAGTGCTTCCCCCCCTTCCCGCTTCTGTGTCTTTGCCCGCAGTGCTTCTGCTAAATGTCACACTGCCTCCATTCTTTGTCATTCTATGTATGTTTTACATAGAGTAAATTAGAGAACACTCATAGAGAACGTTATAAGATATAGACATAAGATAAGCTATCCTCTCAAGAAAGTAATAGATGTTATGGTTGACTTTTTAGTGCTATCTGTATCCTAAGTGTGTGTGTGTGTGTGTGTGTGTGTGTGTGTGTGTGTGTAAGGTGAGTGGAGTGAGGCTCTGTACCCACTGCTGACCACCCTGATGGAGTGTGTGGCCATGATGAGTGACAAGGCCAAGAAGTCCATGGTGTTCCTGCTCATGCAGGACACCGCCCCCACCATCGCACTGGACCTGGGCCTGCAGTACCGCAGGGACGTGGTCTTCTGCCAGACGGTAGGCCCACTCACTCATACACACACACACACACACACACACACACACACACACACACACACACACACACACACACACACACTCATATTCACACACACACACACACTAAAGAAAAGGGGCAGCCGTGGCCTACTGGTCAGCGCTTCGGACTTGTGACCGGAGGGTTGCCGGTTCGAATCCCAACCAGTAGGAATGGCTGAAGTGCCCTTGAGCAAGGCACCTAACCCCTCACTGCTCCCCGAGCGCCGCTGTTGTTGCAGGCAGCTCACTGCGTTGGGATTAGTGTGTAGTGTGTGCTTCACCTCACTGTGTGTTCACTGTATGCTGAGTGTGTTTCACTAATTCACGGATTGGGATAAATGCAGAGACCAAATTTCCCTCACCGGATCAAAAGAGTATATATACTTATACTTAAACTTAAAAACAAGCCCATCACTGGCCCACGCAGACATGCACAGACATGCAGAGGAATACACATACATACTCGTATCTCTCATATGGTTACTTACAATGGCACTGAAGATTTTGGTAAAAATAATAATACTTTTTTCTGTTTCCTATACTGATATGTACACACACACACACACACACACACACATTTAATGATATTGAAGTCCAATTCACTCCTCTCTCCTCTCTCTCTTTGCAGCTCACAGCTTTAATCTGTGGCTTTATCATCAAGCTGAGGAACTGTCTCCGTGACGACGGTTTTCTGAGGCAGCTCTACACCATCGGCCTCCTAGCTCAGTTTGAGAGTCTCCTTAGTACCTACGGTGGGCATAGCCACTTACACACACTTACCCACTTACACACACTTACCCACTTACACACACTTATCCACTTACACACCCTTACCCACTTACACACACTTACTCTACACACACTTACCTAAAAGCACTTAATCTTAATCCCAGGCTACACCGGGTTCACAATTGTAGTTCTTTGTTTACAGAGCATAAAACTAGTGATAGATTTTTCAAATGGACGCACCACTATCACTTCTGGTGTAGCCAGTTCCATTGATTATAATGGAAGCTAATTGTTGTAGCAGACACTCTATGAGCAGAGAGCACCAGGTTATACGTCTGGTGCAGCCTGTCTGTTACACACACTTACCTAAAAGGCTCTCACCATCAGGACAGATGGACACACCTGTATATTAAGGGGTGTTTTACAGTGCGTGTGTGTGTCTCAGGCGAGGAGCTCTCCATGCTGGAGGACATGAGCGTCGGCGTCAACGACCTTCGGAACGTGACCTTCAAGGTCACGCAGGCTAGCTCAGGCGCGGCCCCCGACATGCTGCCCGTCATCACTGGCAACCGTGACGGCTTCAACGTCCGCATCCCGTTGCCAGGGACCCTGTTTGACGCGTTGCCACGGGAGATCCAGAACGGGATGCTGCTGAGGGTCCAGCCGGTGCTCTTTAACGTCGGCATCAACGAGCAGCAGACGCTCGCCGAGAAGTGAGTACGGAACAAATTGGGGATGAGCGGAAGAGTTGTGTTATTATCGGGGTTCCCCACTAACAAATGAGCAGAGGAGTCATGCGTTATTATCGGGGTTCCCCACTAACAAATGAGCAGAGCCTGAGTGGAAAGCTTTGTTTTTTATTATTGCAATTCCCCATGAAGAATTTACTAGAGCCAAGCCGACCTACAGTATGTGTTCTTCTCGTCCATTATAATATGAATGACAACATCTACACATAAACTATAATGATAACAACATAAATCATCAGAGTCACTTACAGTTATCGTTAAAGGTGTCACTCTTGTTGTGAAAAGCTGTTTAAACAGTGATTGTTGTGCTGCTGTGACCCAGTTTAAAGGTGTCGCTCTTGATGTAAACAGCTGTTTAAACAGTAGTTGTTGTGCTGCTGTGACTCAGTTTAAAGGTGTCGCTCTTGATGTAAACAGCTGTTTAAACAGTAGTTGTTGTGCTGCTGTGACCCAGTTTAAAGGTGTCGCTCTTGATGTAAACAGCTGTTTAAACAGTAGTTGTTGTGCTGCTGTGAGTTTATTCTGGCTCTCTGTTGGTAGGTTTGGAGACACGTCCCTACAGGAGATCATCAACCTGGAGAGCCTGTCCCGCCTCAACTCCTACCACGAGCAGTTCAAAGAAGTCTTACCTGAGGACTGTGAGTCATACAGTAGAGGGTCACTGGGCAGAATCATATGATCACTTCAACGCCTATCAGATCTTGTTTTGCGAGTTTGGGTCATTATCGCTCCGGTTCCGCAGGTTTGCCCCGATCCCGGAGTCAGACGTGTCTTCCAGAGCTGCTACGGTTCCTTGGGCAGAACGTGCACGCAAGGAAGAACAAGAACGTGGACATCCTGTGGCAGGCCGCAGAGGTAGGTGGGGCTGCGGAAGCATCACATCCTGTGGCAGGCAGCAGTAGTTGGGGTCGAAGAAGCAGTAAACTGCCTCTTAAGACAGGCAGTCAGACCAGGTATAGAACAGAGGGCACATTATTCAGTTATTGGTTTTCCACAATTAGTGGTTGTTGTTGTTGTTGTTATACATTACTTGCCGGATTGTGTCATAAATGGCAGCAGTCTTTTTAATCATCTATTTACAACATTCTCTCTTCTTGAAAACAAGGCGTCTCATTGAGTTTTCAGTTATTGTTCCCTCGATGCTAATGCTAACTGCATGGGAATTTTTAATTGCTGGAATTATGTAATTGTCATGGGAACAAACAGTTAGCCGTATATGCTAACATCTCATTTTCTCCCCTTTCTGCCCCCCCCCCCCCCACACACACACACACACACACACACACACACACACACACACTCTCTCTCTCGATTAGATCTGCCGACGGCTAAATGGCGTGCGCTTCACCAGCTGCAAGAGCGCCAAGGACCGCACGGCCATGTCAGTGACCCTGGAGCAGTGTCTGATCCTGCAGCATGAGCACGGCATGGCGCCCCAGGTCTTCACGCAGGCCCTCGACTGCATGCGCAGGTAAGACCTCCGCACAACACACCTGCTCAGAGAAAGTGCCGGAGAAAGTGCCAACTGCAGGGAAGGGGGCGCTGTACATCTGGTAGACTCAACCGCTCCCCCCTTCATGCCACTATTCTAGCATACGATTTCAATTTCAATTTAATTCCGCTTATAGAGCGCCAAAACATTACACATGTCTCATGGCGCTTCACAGAGTGTTACACAATCAGAGAAAAGAAAAGAGGCTCATGGGTAACAGGGGCGAGGAAAATGAGGTAATGGGCGCGATTCCCGGCTGCCGCCCTTGTGACCTTGAGCAAGGCACTTAGCCCTGAGCAGCTCTGGGGAGACTGGCCCTTGTAATAATTGAAATATGTAAGTCGCTTTGGATAAAAGCATCAATACCAAATGAATAGGTATTAGTATATTTTGTGAACAGAACTCCTGTAAGCCTCTTAGGAACACAGACCCCTTGAACTAATGAGACATTATTTTATTATTACTAATATTTTTATTACTAATAAAATAACCGTCTAACTAACCGTCCTTGAAGGTTTGTTAGACTCAAGAGACTAACAACATAGAAATTCTAAACAAAGTACTGTGCAGATAGATTGGGGGGGGGGGGGGGGGGGTCTTTGTATTTGTCAGGGAGTTTGAGTCGTATATATGCTGTAGATGACTCTGATCAGAGCAGAATTATCAGTTTAATCATGCTTTTTTTTGCAGCTGATGGATTTATAGATGCATCATGCTGCTCACTGGTTATATAATCTCTAGAATGAGTTGCCTTTTGGTAGCGTCTGGAGTTCAAGTCCCAGTTGTTCCCTATTTTGCACCGTTGACTGAAACGATCAGTTGCAGCTCTGAGCTGAAAACACTGAATTGAGTTCATCAAAAGCATTAGAACTGCACTGTAACCAGGTATCATAGTTTAATGAATGACTCATTTAAATCATTTAAAGTGTTCCCTTATATCTATGAAGCATTTGAAGTACTTCCTCTGTGTCCTACCACATTCTTAACGTAGCACAACCAGCTGGAAATCCTGACGCCTACCCCTGTAGTAGTCTCTGCTCGATCCTCTGGAGTTAGCACTTCCTCCTTGTGTAATTTTCCCCTGTCTGTGTGTGTGTGTGTGTGGGGGGGGGTATGTGCGCTGGCTCAGTGTGTCTGTGCAGTGTCCTCAGCTGCTGACGAATGCTTGTGCAGCTCTCAGTCTTGTCGTCGGTCCTCTCCATGACTCAGCTTCTCTCATGTGCTGTTCCATATCACTGCACACACCCACACCACCTCACCCCCGCACCCGCACACCCCGTTAGGAGTCTCCACGCACAGGGATCAAGCAGCTGAAGCTCCAGTGCACAAGCTGTGGAGGGAGTAGGGGCTGTTTTGGGGCTTGGGAGGGACTCTGGTGTCTCTTTCTGTGGGGGGAATAGGGGCTGTTTTGGGGCTGGGGAGGGACTCTGGTGTCTCTCTCTGTGGGGGGAGTACGGGCTGTTTTGGGCCTGGGGAGGGACTCTGGTGTCTCTCTCTGTGGGGGGGTGGTGTTTTGGGCCTGGGGAGGGACTCTGGTGTCAGTGCATCCTTGCCTGATGGAATCATGCTCCACTGCATGGTCCACATTTGACCCTCTCTGTTGATGTTCAGCACTGAAGAGTACTGCATCACTCTACACATACGCACCCCGGCACTGTTAGCTGTAAGCTATAAACTATACACACACAGATAAAGCTTTGTTTATGTCTATGTTGAGCGGTTTCTCACACACAGGCACACACACACACACACACAAAAATGTCTGCACTGCTGTGAATGTCCTGTAGTTGTCAAGCGTCCCTGCTCTACCCCTCTGTCCTTGGAGCTCGCTCAGCATCCGTGCTCCCATTCTGTCCAGCGTCCACCCCAGGAGTCTTCCTCCAGGAGTCTTCCTCCAGGAGTCTTCCTCCAGGGGGCTGTGGGTGAGCGAGGCGGAGTGGAGGGGGAGAATGTCCTGTCGGGGACGGAGTGGTCGCCATCGCCTGCCAGGGTTTCCATGAAGCTGTCACCACTCTGTCCCCCTCGACCCTTGCCCCTGCCCTGCCTTGCCCTGTTTTGCCCCCCCCCCCCGGGCTGTTCAGCAGGGGCTGTATGCCTGTTGCATGCTGGGGGATAAAAGTGAGGCAAGCTCGCGCTGCATGGCCTGGTTGGGTTGCACCCCCTGTCCTGTGAGTGAGTGTTCCCCACCCCTTCCTACCTCTCTCTCTTTCTCTTTCTCTCTCTCTCTCCCTCTCTCTCCCTTTCTTTCTCTCTCTCTCTCTTCCTCTCTCTCTCCCTCTCCCTCTCCCTCTCTCTCTCTCTCTCTCTCCTTTCTCTCTCTCTCTCTCTCTCTCTCTCGGGGGTTATGGGGGTGCATGGACCACCATCGCCGCTGTGCTGCTCTGCTGCTAGTACACACACAAACTGCTGCAGTTTCTCTCTCTGTTTTCTTTCTATGACTAAGATGCAGACCACTCAATGTTTTCCTTTGATTCTCTTTTTCTCTTCCTGTCTGTCATCTATGATGTTTGTGTGTTGCTCCACACTGTTTTGTTATTTTTGTATTTTTTTACATGTTTTGTGATGGCTTTTGTCTCCCCCTGGTGGCCTGTGTTATTTTGTGTGAGCGGATTTCTTTTCTTCCATGTATACTTTTCCTCTGTGGTTTTATTTGTTGTTTCCATACTTGGCTCGCCCCTTGTTCCTCACTTTGCTTTCTCCATGTATCCACAATCTCCCCTGGTGTTTTTGTGGCCACCACACTGGTGCCATTCATTTCTCCTTCCCCTCTTCTGAGACCCTTTCCCTCCATCCCTCCCTCCCTCTGTGTGCATGTGTTCTCTCCATCTGTTTTCTCCTCTGTTTTATTCCGCCCATCCCCGCCCATCTCTTCTTCTCTATTTTGGCCTCTTTCGCTTGCCATCCTCTTTCTTCCTCTCCTTCTCTTTTGATTTCTTCCCTCCCTCCTCTCCTCCTCTCCTCCTCCTCTCTCCTCGGCTCCCTGTGCGCCTCCTCCTCCTCCTCCTCCTCCTCCTCCTGCTCTCCTCCGCAGCATTGGGACGAGGGAGGGGGTGACCCAGAAGAACCTGAGTGGCGTGCTGCCGGTGCGGGACCTCCGACTGGACCCCGCCCTGTTCTACTCCCTCCCCCTGCTGGCCTTTAGCCCCAACCTGCTCTTCGTCTGGCTCTTCCTCAGCGTGGCCTTCTTCCTGGCCAAGCTCCGCTACAACTGACCAACACTCTGGCTCTCTCTATCTCTCTCTCTCTCTCTCTCTCTCTCTCTCTCTTTATCTATCTATCTATCTATCTATCTTTCTCTATCTTTCTCTCCCCCTCTCTCTTTCTCCCTCTCTCTCTCTCTCTCTCCTTCTCACTCTCTCTCTCTCTCTCTCTCTCTCTGTCCCCATCTTTTTCTTCTGCCCGTGTTCTCTCTGCTATGTCACCACGACGCTCAGAGGCAAAAACAAAACAAAAAAAAAAGGTCAGACAATTCTCACTCAAGGCTTGCGGGCAGGCGGGCGTTTTGCCCTCCCTCCCTCCCTTTCCGTTTCGGTTTCGGCTTCGGCGACAACCTCACTCTGCCAGAGCACCACCCTGTGGCCCTCGCTCTCTGGACGCCTCGCGCTGGGCTGACGTGCAGGACAGGGCAGGGCATTGCTGCCCCCTGGAGGTCACCGTGGCTCCCATCGTCTTATCTCACCTCCTCGAGATGGCTGCAGGATAGAAACGCAAGCCGCAAGTGATGCATTTGTAAAATCATTTGTAGAGAACAACAAGAACACAAACGAATATTCCACTCATTTCATGGGGAAGAAATAACCTACATGGAGATATTTTAAAGGATGAGTTATGGTATTATATCATTGATATATGCATTCAGTCTTTTCTTGTGTTGTTGTAATAATGGCTTTTAAGACTTTTGCCAGTGCATTTTGCTGGCTGCTGGCTTTATACAGATATATATCAGATATGTTGGTTTTTATATTTATACATTTATTTAGTTGTAATTTCTTTATGCATTCAGGTAGTGGATATTTCCTGTGTTGCTTGCCTCTGCCTTTGTCTTCCGCATGTGTTCATGATTCAAGATGAAGTCAAGCATCGAGTTAAGTCAGGCGTACGGAGCTTGAACAGTCCGACAGCTGCCCACACACGCGCGCACGCACGCACGCACCCACGCTGTCCCAGGGCTGACCAGGGCTGTGCTCATGTCCAAGCTCATGGCTCCTTTCTTTTCTCAACGTCTTCCTGTTTCAACTTCCACTTGACTCACCGTGCACTTTTGTAGGATTGCTAGCGGGTGTTCTTGCCATGGCCTGCGTCCTCACGTGAGGGCTGCTTTTGGTAGGATTGTATAAGATTGTAACGTGTTTCAGGGGAAAATAATGGCACCGCAAAGGTTATGATGTGTTGGATAGCTCATTATTTTTGTACTGTCTTTGTTGTTGTACTTATATTTGCATCTGTTGATTTGCTGGCTTCAGATGAAAGTGCAGGTATTGTCTGCTTATAGTTCTAAGGTCAGCCACTCCGAGGACATTGGTCTTGAAATTGGATAGATTTATTTTTCCTGGTTTTGAGAAGGTGGTAATATAGGATATATGTTATATATTTATTATTGTGCCAAAATATATATTTGTGATCCACCCGGTGTCACATAAGTCTTACATTGACATCTATCTCTGCAAGTGATTCTCCCAATGATAAACCCCTAATAGTCCATGAACCAAAACTATTCAAGCCAGAGACCTGTGTGGTAACACAGTCAAACAGTGCCAAAGTTTCCTCCATGATTTGTGTGTGTGTAAAAACCTAGACAGTAGCCATAGCTAAATCAAATGAGGCACCTAACGAAATGAGAATCCTTTTATAGTCTTTACTGCTGTCTTTGGATATTATGAACCTAAGCCAGATTCAATATTCAGCTTGATAGATAACAGTCTGTTAAGAAATGTTTGCCCAAAAACATGTTTACATTGATATAGTCTACATCAATCATTACATAATACACTTTGTTTGCACTTTGAAAGGTTGATGGATTTGCGCTTTTCTATAAATGAGACTAGTTTGTTTTGCTGCATGGCAGAGATGTTTTGAGTTTCAAAGGAATCTCTTTAGAATGAAATGCAAGATTTGTACAGTGAGTCTTCTGGAGTCACAGTTTTCTATTGTAGAGTATGAAGTATTTGCAATGCTACTGTTTACATGATTAGCTCTGAACTATATGCAGTTCTCTATCCAGTGTTGTTCTTTCTTTTCTCCTGTGAAATGTCTTCTCTTGAGTTTGATTTCCGCTCTCCCTCAGATCAGGTACAAAATCAGAAGACGTGTTTATAACTACCTCTGTTCCTCTGCGTCGTAGTGGGATCGGCCAGACTCACGGGAGTCGCGCTACTTTAGCTGGGTGGTCTGGTCTGTGGTGGTGAAAGAATCCGTCCTTTTTGTGAGGGATTGCTCATTTTAAACATAAGTGTAGTGTGAGCTTTATTAAGTCAATAGAGCTGGTCAAAGCTTTCCATGGTGGCTCACAAAGGCTTCAGAAGCCTGCTGGGATTCCAGATTTACTCAACCCAGATATAACTGATAGCAATATGAGATGTTTAAGAATAGGCCGGCCCTTTCTTTTCCAGAGGCAAGCGGCAAGGCTTATTTTCCAGAGGCAAGGCTTGTTCATCTGGACAAATACTGGGCACTTTTGCTTGTCATACATCTTCTGTGTTTAGTGGTGGCAAGAACTTTTTTTCAGATATGGATTTGGATGTTTTTTACTTTTCCTATTCGTTTCTTGATCTATCATAGACAATATTCTTACCGGTACTTATATTTCAAAATCAAATGATAAGTTTTTTCTTGTTAAGTTGTTAAGAAAATATATTTATATTGTTGTGCAGTATATACATATAAATATTAGGAATAATATGTTTGCTGATGATAAGTGTTTTTTTTTTTTTTCGTTTTTTTTTTTTCTTCATGTCTATCATTATAATGTTCTCAGGCCATATCTGTTTGTGTGTGTGTGTGTACTGGGGTCAGATGCAGTGGGAATGGGACAGCAGTCAGGCATGACTGAACCTTTTACTGACCCCAGACTTATAGGGGGTTGTGGAATGGGACTTATGGGAGGATTTAAAGCACAATGTGAGCATTTGCCCATTTGGTTCCACCCCTGTGGTATAGTGCAGTAAATGCCCTGGAGACATGTTTAACTAAAATGTTGCGTTTAGCTTGATGCATGGTCATCACATTGGCTGATGAATGATCTGTAATTAAATAAACATTAGACACAGGGGAAGATGTTCAGATCAAGTTGAGGCTGGAGTCCTGAGGCTTGTGAGAATGAACTCATGTAAGCCTCCCATGTCTAGCCGCAAAGGAAGGGATTGGTTTTAGTTCCTCTGCCCCACACATTTACCCTGCTGGCATAAAGGCTTCTGTGTGTGTGTGTGTGTGTGTGTGTGTGTGTGTGTGTGTGTGTGTGTGTGTCCCTACGCACGCATGTGCTCTCATGCCCATTTGGCGCTGTATACTTTATGATTTTTGTTTATGTTTTGTTGGTTTGTCATCGTTAACGCTGCCCTGTTGTTGTCCTCTGTTTTTGTCCTTTTTTCTGTTCTTTCTTCACTTGCTGTCATCCTCTCTGTCCTCTCCTCCTCCTCCTCCTCCTCCTCCTCCTCCTCTCCCCCTAGTGAGGGTTGTCGGCGAGAGAACACGGTGAAGAACGTGGGATGTCGCAAGTACGCCTTTAACTCACTTCAACTCAAGGCCTTTCCAAGGCACTACAGACCTCCAGAGGGAACCTACGGCAAAGTAGACACATGATGAGACACACACACACACACACACACACACACACACACAATTATCTCATGCTGTTCATAAAGTCTCACACACTTTATATGCCCAGTGACACAAAACGATGAAAAAAGAACAGTGTGTGAAATGTAGATGTTTTAGCTCCTGCTGCAATCACTGAAGTCCTGTGTGCGGTTATCTGCACTGGTTGGTTTTAATGCATTCTATCCATTGTAGGGAATATATATATATATATATATATATATTTAAAATGGATGCCCTTACACACTGCATTCTCCTAAATACATACCAGTCAAACTATGGAACACTGAAGAGAAATTGTGGCTTACAGAGTGTCAAGCTCACATGCAATCATATTTTATTGGATCAAAAGTACTTATACTGTATGTATAGTGATTGACCATCAGAGTATACTGCCAAACTGAAGACTGAAGAGCTATCCAGTTATAACATACTATACAATGAGCTACAATGTATAAAGAAGAATAGTAAGATCATAACATAAAAAGCTAAAATATTATAAGGAGAATGCTTTTTGAGAAATTGGATGCAGACTGTCTTTAAAATGTTGCTATATGTGCACTGTTAAACATAGCTATCTGTAGCCAGTGCAGAGGATTTGCTTGGCCAGTGTGACTTGCCATAGACTCAGTGAGTTGTGTCAGAACATAATAGTAACAGTAACAGTAGATCAGTCATGTATGAAGTCCATAGAAAACATGTAGCATTCAGTGAAATATGGAAAGGCAGAATGTTATGAATATGAAGTGTAGCCTGACGCCATATCTGCACAGAAAGAACAGGTGTACCCATGGCTTATTCAGATTCCAGGGCTCTTGAGTATCTGCATAATGGCCTGTTCTGCTCCCTTAGCTTACACACCCTCACGTTTTTCAGCCATTACAACATCAAGCTGTTATGACTTGTGATGATTTTTGTTTGTTTGTTTGTTTGTTTGTTTGTTTGTTTAAACTCCATAGGATACGCAACCATTCTTTTGTCTGTCTGATTTTTGCACTTGATTCAGTAATAGAGCGTAAACCTCCCTCAGACCTCTGCTGTCATTCCCGTCACACATTAAGCGCTCTCGGTCATCACCCGCTGCGTCCACTTCAACATGCCGTTGTTGTTGTTGTTGTTGTTGTTGTTTCTCTCGCAGCGTGAGACTTGTCTGTGTATTTTTCAGTGCTTTAACATGTGACACAAAAATTAAAGGTGCGGTTCGCGACTCTAATCCCTTTCTGTCTCTTTTTTTGTCAAGTTCAACAATTCGCTCTGCACATTCCATTAGCTGCTGCGTGGTGTTTGTACACAGCCCTAAGGCTCTATGTATAGGAAACACACCTAGTGGCTCACACTGAACCATGAACAGTCCCAGCCAATCAACATGGTGCTGCAGAAGGGAAAGAGGCGGGGTGTATCATTTGATTGGCTCATGACATCAGAATCAGAATCTCATGAAATCTCATTGGCTCATGAAATCGAAACATAACTGCAGATTGCATTATTAAGCAAGCATTTAAACTTGGGCAATAGAGGATATACCTGTCTTACTCTTGTGCTTATACTCAAGCTTCACGTCCCATTGTGACCAACAGTGGCCAGGTGTGGTCATCTTCACCATGAACTGTGAAACAGCCTATATGATGTTATTGTGGTGCGTCCACCTGTGTCTGTTATTTTTTTATGCGTATAAATATATTATTTTTGTCTTGAAATTCTTTGGTTATCCATAGAGCATATTTTGCATTACAAGTATCATAGTGGTGCATAATTTAAGACACTTGCTAAAACCTATTTAGATTGGAGCTGTATTTTTATTTATTTATTTCTATTGCACTGAACCATATTGTGTATTTTATTCTCTTACAAACCTGTATAGGTCAGATTTCTGCTGTAATGTATGCTTTCGATAATATGCCATTAAAAAGAGAATATGATGTAATGGGAATGATGTTGTTTATTGTTTGTGACTGAATTAATTCTAGTATTTACAGAGATTACTAATTCTGTCTAATACTGAGGTTTCAGTAATGTACCATATTTCACCAACTGTTTTTGCACAATCTAAATAAACATAACCTGCAAACGTATGCAAAAGGGGGTATGAATCTGCCCCAAACTGCCCTTGCTCTGCCCTTGCTTCACACTCCATCCTGGGCCTGGTTTATTATAGGAATCCTTATGTAACAGGACAACAGAACTGACTCTGTATCACTCAGACTGATACCAGAAATAACTCTGCAATTATAGATGCTAACAATAATACAGTATTACTGTGATGGCACAGAACCTAGGCACCATCATCAAAAACACTTCACAGAGGTTGTCAAGTGGACACTATTTCCAGCCATTGTTTAGCTGAATTAAGCCCACTTTCAGAGACCTTAAAAGTGATGATAAGTGGAGTTCTGTCCACTCTGTTAGATAGATAGATAGATAGATAGATAGATAGATAGATAGATACTTTATTGATCCCCAGGGGAAATTCAAGGTCTCAGCAGCATACATACAAGACAAACACATTCTTTAACAGCAGAAGAGTAATTAAAGTATATAATATAAAAACACAACTAAGCAGTAAGGACAGTAGAAGATAAAGAATATACTAAAATACAAATTTTGTTGTTTCAATGAAAAGGGTAAAACACTGGAAATGTTCTTTTGCATAGTTTCATGTTGTGTCCCTGGTTCTTTAAAATGTGTCAGGAGGCACAGGTGTCAGAAAGAATGGCAAAGGCATGTTATCCATTTTTTTACTCTCTGAACTGCAAAAAGAGATGAGTAATGTGCATTGCTATATGCTGTTGCTGGAGCTAGGATGACAATTCAGAGTGTGAGCAAGTGGCGCTTGGGGGCCCTCTAGATGAAACAAGACCTATGAGATGATGATGTCCTGGACAGGTTTACAAAAAGGTAATGAGTAGGCCTATGCACTAACTGCAGCATTAATTTGTAATTCAACAGAATCACTATCAATAGGCCAAAAGGCCAGAATGCACTTTTCAAAAGGCGATTTTTAGCATATTGTTAGTGTATTCAGGATTGAGAACACAGTACCCGCTGGTAAGAATATTGTTTTCAGATAGCTAACAGTTTTCTTAACACTTTTGATTGATGAGACTTCATATAGGAACTACAAAACCCAGTGTACACTACGGTGTTTCCTACCGGATGTTGCTACGTGTTCAGTTTGAAGCAGGAAGTTCTAATTTAGTACTGACGAAGGTAGAAGGGGAGCTAACGTTATCAAGACTGCTGTCGGAGGGCTAACCGGTCTTGCAGGTTGGTTATTTGGCTTAATAGTCTTAATATTCAATCATATGATCCTTATCGGACTGCCATTCCCTCGGTGTCTTGTGAAGAGCCCCAATATATAGGAACTGTACACTCAGATGTCACACAATAACGTTAGTCTAGACTCTAGCTGCTAGCCATAGCTAATAATAACTGACTGTAATACTAGTCACTTACTGTTAACTTAACGTTATATTCTCATCGAAGTTCTGTCTCATAGTCCTAGTGTATGAATATTGACCTTTGCAGGATGTTAATAAATCCACGATAAACCCTAACCCAAGACAAAAATGGATAGGGCTAGAGCTAACCTACCTAGTATATCTGTTCTAAATACCCATAGCTACACATTTGGATGCAGGCTACAAAGTTCTGACTGTGACAAGGTGTGTGGTATCTGTGTTTATGGGATCGTTAACTAGCCACCTAACATTGCATCGCTAAATTTGATGAGTTTTTGACTGTTGAAGTTGAAGTTGTTCATCTCACACATGAACGTTTCCTTGTTGTCCATGGAGACCTTCTTGACGTAACGTTAGACATGTTCTCTAATTAGATGTCAAGGATAGAATTCTGATGTCAGCATTTGCTCCTTGACAAACATAACTGCCTGACCAACAACTCGACGTTAGTGTGTGGAATGCGTCATACAGCAGCTTTTTAGAACTTAACACTTCAGTAAAAATATCAGCAAAGTCTGATAAGTCACCTCTTTGACTTCCAAGTTTTGTCAATCTGTGTACCTACCCTCGCTGTAGCCTGGTCTATCACCAGACCCTGACTGACTGTGAAGTGTGGCATTTTCAACATCCTGTCAGATCCTCCCTGTGTCTTGGAACTACTAACATCTGTCTGAAAAGATGCAGTGGAATAAGTTGCATGCTGTTACCATCCAGGTTGTCAGTCAGTCAACCTCATCACACTCAAAATGTCTAATAAGATGAAGTTAAAAAGAAGGGAAAGGAAAAAAAATATGAAAGTTTCCCATCTTGACGTTCATTCAAGGCTCATTCGAAAGAAAACTCACAATCGTTTGTTCCTGTAATCTTGACATTTACAACTAAAAAAGGTAATTTAACGTGTTAGGCCTGATGAATGGTGATGTGTGTGTGTGTCTTCAACCTCATCTAAACCGTTTGTTATTGTTACCTTGGCTTTTAGAACAAACAAAAAAATGTATTAGCCCTGATGAATATTGATGTACTCTCATCTGTCCTCTAGCAATATGTTGCCGACCACCTCCTACACCCCCCAGAGCCATGGCAACGGTAGCCTGGGCTCCCGTGATTCTGTTCGCCACACGGCGGGCGCCAAACGCTACAAGTACCTGCGACGGCTTCTCCACTTCAAGCAGATGGACTTTGATTTTGCCATCTGGCAGATGCTCTACCTGTTCACCTCGCCACAGAGGGTGTACCGCAACTTCCACTACCGCAAGCAGACCAAAGACCAGTGGGCGCGAGACGACCCGGCTTTCCTGGTCCTTCTCAGCATCTGGCTTTGTGGTCAGTGTCTTGACAGTGGAATTATAGGGTTCTATCTACGTTCTGAGTAGTTCTGAGATATTGAGCCTTAGAATTCCATAGAGTTATACTGATAAGTGGAACAAACCTCTTCAGATATAATGTCCAAAAATGCATACAACTACAAGAAACACCTCACCTCATCTTCTTAAGGTGTCACAGAATAAGAATATGTAAATAACTCAATTTTGACAAAAATGTCAGATAGAACCTTATAATTCTAAGGGGATGTGGAGGGGATGGAGTCTTAGGGCTTGTTGGGGATAATCTGCATGGTATGATTGGTATGGAATATCATTTGGGAATTGTTGCCATCTTTTCCTGTAAACTTGAAATACCATCAAGAGCTATTTGAACAGAAACATTTTACAGGCCTTGGCTTTGGGATCAATTCCTGATATAGACAAGGTTAAACTAGTATCTGAGATGGTGCAGCAACAGCCTTATCTGATTTGACACAGAATGACCTAGAGAGAGTATATAATATCATCTAATAATTTGTTCATTTTAGTGGTCTATGTGAAATATGCTGTTGTCTAAGCTTTGTGTTACAGCAGGTTGATGATGGCTGTAGTCTAAGCTCTTTGTTACAGCAGGTTGATGATGGCTGTATTGTCTAAGATCTTTGTTACAGCAGGTTGATGGTGGCTGCAGTCTAAGCTCTTTGTTACAGCAGGTTGATGATGGCTGTTGTCTAAGATCTTTGTTACAGCAGGTTGATGGTAGTTGCAGTCTAAGATCTTTGTTACAGCTGTTGTCTCTGCTCCTGTTCTACAGTGTCCACCATTGGCTTCGGGCTCGTTCTGGACATGGGCTTCGTGGAGACGCTCAAGCTGCTTCTGTGGGTGGTGTTCATCGACTGCATCGGCGTGGGGCTACTCATCTCCACTCTCATGTGGTGAGTTTGCAAGAAACAGTACATATGGATTACTGTTTGTAATCCATATGTGCGTTGTAGAGAAACGTTCATAAAGCAGAACAAACCTCCGGTTAGAGGTCACAAACTATCCCCTAGATCAGACAGTTGTGCCACTCTTGAGCTTTAGTGATACTCTGTGTTCTTTTTCTGATAAGATAGAATTCAGTTTGAGGGGCAGCCGTGGACTACTGGTTAGCGCTTCGGACTTGTAACCGGAGGGTTGCCCAGTAGGAATGGCTGAAGTGCCCTTGAGCAAGGCACCTAACCCCTCACTGCTCCCCGAGCGCCACTGTTGTAGCAGGCAGCTCACTGCGTCGGGATTAGTGTGTGCTTCATCTCACTGTGTGTTCACTGTGTGCTGAGTGTGTTTCACTAATTCACGGATTGGGATAAATTCAGAGACCAAATTTCCCTCACGGGATCAAAAAAGTATATATACTATACTATACTTACAGTTTGCCAACTTTTAACACAGTGAAATAGTCTGATGGCCGATATACTGTTATACTGATATACTATTATTTTGAACACACAAATTCTTTTTCTGTGTATCTACACATGATAAACTGCTCATGTCTGTAGTAGTTTGATTTGCCGTTCTAATAAGATTTTCACATATAATGTTTTTTTTTTACGAAGGAAACCCATGCTAGAACAAAACTCTAATCACAAATTTGATCGTGTTGGTATGAATATGTGTTGTAGTATGTGAGTCCTACAATGTAAAAAACAATGTACCAACGTCTCAGAAACGTAAAAATATTTTAATAGATTGAGAAAGCCACCACTATGGTCACCTCCGTGGTTAGATTTGTTTAGATCCACATTTGTTTAGATCCATCTGACTTGTTTAGATCCAGTAAAAATTGCTGCCTTGACAACGCTACGTCATGGCTGCGGTACTTTATAGAACAGTGGTTTTCAAATGGGGGTATGTGAAGGCACTCCAGGGGGTACGTGAGATTTTAAAATATACATATATTTAAAAAGTAGAATCCATGCAAAAATACTTTAAAAACAATTATTTAATAAATATTTCAGGAAAATATAAGTTCATAAAATTAATTTTATATTTCAGTAGGCTATTCAATTTCATTATCCTAAAAACCCAGAGTCCCCCCCCATACCAGGATGGACCCATCCTGTCACATGCCACCCACCATTATCTGTCAATCACTGTCAAAACTCAAACGATGGAGTCGTGGTTGAAGCGTAGCGGTAATTCTTGTGAAAACACAGGGGGACAAGTGGCAAAGAAGGCCAAACCAGAGCCGGCAAAATTAGGGGGTACTTGGCTGAAAAAATATTTCACAGGGGGTACATCACTGAAAAAGGGTTGAGAACCACTGCTATAGAACATGCTATTGTGCAATAGGATATTAGAATAGCATTCATCATAATGGGTGTTTTCCTCCAGGGTGATCACCAATAAGTACCTGATAAAGCAGCCCTGCAAGGATTATGATGTGGAATGGGGCTATGCCTTTGATGTCCACCTCAATGCCTTCTACCCTCTGCTAGTCATCCTCCACTTCCTGCAACTCTTCTTCATTAATCGTGAGTACGGAGCGCACTGCAGAACGTTCACAATACAGAGTTTTGGAGCTGAGGTGCAAGTGTGTGACCCTGAATGTTGTTTTTGTTTTTGAATGTTTTTTTTCCCCCTCAGATATTGTAGTCATCAATTCCGACTGGTTTGTGGGTTACTTTGTGGGAAACACCATGTGGCTGATCGCCATTGGATATTATGTCTACATCACCTTTCTAGGCTACAATGGTAAGGTGGTGTGTGTTGTTCTATTCTATAATAAAAAAAAAATCATCTGAATTAAAAAGCCCAAGAGTATACTTAAGATTCTCATTGGTGAGAGGAAGTATGCTTCAAGTGTGCCTCGTGTGTGTGTGTGTGTGTGTGTGTGTGTGTGTGTGTGTGTGTGTGTGTCCACAGCGTTGCCGTTCCTGAAGAACACCGTAGTGCTTCTCTACCCGTTCGCCCTACTCGGCCTCATCTACGTCCTGTCTGTCTGTTTGGGCTGGAACTTCACCAAGGGCCTCTGCTGGTTCTACAAGTACCGGGTGCAGTAGGAGGGTCCCTGGACTGCCCCTGGTCTGCCCCAGGCCAAGCTGGGCCACTCAAAGACTCTCTGGGGACCAGCAGAAAGACCTGCTTTCGCTGTTTTTCTTTTTTTAGAGAGGGCCTGTGTGTGCCGTGATTTTTGTACATCATGTAAATACTACTGTGGTTGTAGATACAAAGGTGAAAAAAGTGATGATGGATTGTTTATAAGATTTTGGTTGTTTCTTTTTAACTTGGCAAGAAGATATTTCTGCTTGATGAGATGGAGGAGCAGAATATCAGTGGTTGACTTGCATTTGATGACTTGCGTATGATCAGGACAGGCCTGAGACAGTTTTCTGGTACATTTTTTTCCTCAGATTGTACATTCCCAATTGTCTATCACAGCACCTTCAATAAAGGGTTTCCTTTTTTACAGTTGATTGAATAGACCTCTGGTTAAAAACTATTATTTTCTGTTGGCTAAGCAAATGTCTGCATTCGGTGCAATGTCCACAGGCAGAGTTGGTCTATTTGTGGTATTCAGTTTCTGTGTTTCACATAAAATATGATGAAGCAGTCCTGTACGTGCTCATGTATACAGTACCTGAAGCTTGTTGTTAATGTTGACTACATATCTCCACAGCATATTATCCTGTGAAGCACTGTTAATAGCAGACATGTTTTAACTAAGGGTGCACCGATATATCGATATATAGTCGACCTAACATCGGTATGGGCCGATATCGGCCTTGTTGGCTGGTATTGACCCATTGGCAAATCATATGACCGATGGCAGTGGCCGATATCGGCCTTGTTGGCTGGTATTGACCCATTGGCAAATCATATGACTGATGGCAGTGGCCGATATCACATCAATTCTGCACGAGGTAAACGGCGCTATGTGCAGAAGTTCAGATGGCTCAGTTATTTTTTTCTGATTATTTTTGTTTCGCACCCTCTAAAGGGTGTAATTAACAACTAAACAAATAAATAAAAAAACATCAGTATTTCTATCAGCTGTTGACCAAATTGTTATATCAAGCTAAGTGTCGGTATCGGCTAAGAATTTCACAAATGGTGCATCACTAGTTTTTACACTGATATGGTTAAATATAAAGTTGGGAAGATCATTATAATGTGTTTATTCTTCACCTCCATAATGAAACATTGCTGTGAAAACCTTTAGCTTCTTGTCAGTTGCTTATCTGCCAAGGTTGTAATAACTACTGTGTTATGAACATGAAGGCAGTGATTTAGAAAGGCATGATTTATTGTGCAAAGAGAAAGAAAGGTACCAGTAGGAGATATCATAACTGGTTCATGGTAGTCATATGCCTACAGTAACTACTAGGTCCAGTCACAGAGCAACCTGCTCAGGGTCCTGACAGTGCTCCAAGTTCCAAGGTCTTATTCATAGTTGTGTCTGCTGTCAGTCTTGTCGTTCCATGCTAAAGACTTTCTCTTGGCAAGCTCCATCCAAGATGGCTGACCCCTGGCGGATTGTTGTAGGGATGGTGAAGATGACGCCTGTGACCCGGAACTATCAGAACATCCTGCTGCTGTAAAACAGGATGCAGACAAATTAGGTCATTTTGATGTAACCCTCTAATGGCCGCCATAACATAGAATTGTTATACTGCATGCTGCATCTACACCTGTAAGGAATGAAACGGCACCTGGTTTGGAAATGTACTTGGTCTGGGAGTCTCCACATGCGGCTCTGTCACTCATCTTGCTCACAGTGGCTTTCTGCAGAGAAGACAGTTGGGAGAGCTACAGTTATAGTGTAGAGCTATAACACACACACACAGTACATACTAAATGTGTAGTTAGCAGGGACTTTAATATGCATGGCTGTGCACTATGACATATGGAATTCATATATATAATATAATATTTATGATATATTCATCATCAGGGTTGTGCAAAATTCCAGAATTGAATTGAAACTGGCTCTTAAATTCCGATTCAATGTTTGAATTTCACTTGCATTTCAATTGAGGTAGCAGGAAGCATAATTGCAATTGAAATTTTGCACAACCCTGATATTCATATCAGTAAAATTAATCATTTAGATCGTAAATATTAATGGTTACCTTAAACCAAAACAGAGCCTTACTTTATCGCCCATGTTTGCCCAATCACACCTCCTGTCCGCTGCTGTCCTGTCCGTCCCCCAGGAGCTCAGTGGCCTGTCGGTGGCTACTCTGGGGGTGGGCTTTGGTGCTGGTGGTAGTGTGGATGGTTTGGCTGGCAGCTTAGGTGGTGTTGGTGTGGAGGCGGTTTTCTGTAGGGCTGCACCCTCTCGATCTGCAGAACAAAATAACAGCAACTCACCCAAAGGTCAACATCAGTTCATACCTACAAATCGCCTCTCCAAATCAGGCAGCAGTGACATGGTGAATGCCCACTACATGGTCCAGTTTACATAATGCTGCAAGCTGCTGTATTACAGTGAGACAGATAAGTTAATGAGGCCTTGGTGTGAGTAGTGTGGGGGAAACGTACCCCACGGTCTGGTTGTGGAAGCTGAGTCTTTGCTTTTAAGATCTTCTGCAGAAGTAGCAGTTGGGCCAGAGTCTGAGCTCATGGAAGGGTTCTTTCTGAGCCCAAAGGACTTTTTTGGAGCTTCTGCCCTCATAGTTGAGCTGGCCGTGTCTCTGGAAGACTGAAGGTTTCCTGTGTGTTGACCTGGCAGATCTTCAGAGATGGCCCTCTTGTTGCTGGCCTCCAGGCTGTGCCGTTTGTATTTGGCTTCGGACTGGGCTGTTTCTGAGCGGTACTTGAGAGACAGGGATGTAGTGCGCAGGGTCACCCCAAACGCGTTCCTCTTCTCCTCCGTTGTCTCTGTCCTTCGTTTGGCGTCCCTGGAGCGCTCGTCCATCTTCTCCTCCACCGCTCTAGTGACGGCACCGTCTGGCACAATCTCTCTCCTCAGACTGCCTCTCTTCTCTGGAGCTAACTGGTGTCTCTGTGCGGCTTCTTTGGTTTTCTGTTCTAGTTGCTCTCTACGCTTCTCTGGTATGTCTTTATTGTTTAAAGGAGCTCTAGATGCTGGCTCTACAGGCTTCCTTACCTCCTCTGGATTGGTTATCCATTCCCCACTATCAACAACTCTGGAGCGGCGTCGTGCTGAAGATATAGAAAAAGACCCAGAATTTGGTCGACGTTTCTCATTGTCCAGGAGCATTTGACTTTCCTGACCTGCAGGGGTCACTCTCGCTCTAAGTACAACCTCAGGGTGTGCGGAGATCTCTTTGTCACTCTCAGCTGAGCTCTCTGCTCCCCTTCTCAGGGGGACAGTGTATGAGAGATCTGACGTGGGCTTGCTGACCCGAGGCGCTGCAACAGGCTGATATTTGGTGAGAGTGTCTGCTTGACTGACAGCTTGTAGGCTCACGTCACTGACCAGACTCTTCCTCTTCTCTCCAGAGGGGACACTCTCGGCTTCCTGTGTTGGCCTATATTCACCTGCAGGGTCATCCACACTTTGCTCAAGGTCATCCACACTCTGTTCAAGGTCATCCACACTCTGTTCAAGGTCATCCACACACTGCTCATGGTCATCCACACTCTGTTCATACAGCTTAGGAATCTCTAAGTCCAGTCGGGAAGGAGTGACATTAGGCAGCAGATTTCCCTCAGTGGTGTCCAGTTGTTTGTGTGCTTCTGTTAGATCCTCAGCGTCCTCCTCCTCTTCATGCTCCTCATCTCTGGAACGTTCTGTGGTCGCAGGCTCTGTCTTTGTAGTTTCAGGCAGTGTGGACTCCAGCTCAGGGGCAGGGGTGAAATCAGAGGGCTCGGCCTGCAGGTCTTCAGGCATGGGCTGCAGATACAGAGGGTTTGGAGTGACCCGCACCTCAGGGTCTGTCTGCTCAGGGTCTTCGTCCTCGCTGAGGACCAGGCCATAACTGGCTCTGGGGATGCGATCCTCTGGGTCAGGCGTGGGCGAGTGCTCCTCCTGTGGAAGCGGTGACAAACTGTACTCTCTGTCCGCCCGGAGCTCCAGGAAAGTGAATCGTTCCCTGTCGCTCACGCCGATTTGGGTGGAGTGGGAGCGGAAGCGAGATCTCTCCTCGGACGGGCCGGCTCCGTCCAGCCCGTCCTCCTCTCCCTCCGATAGCACCTGGACCAGGTCGTGCATGCTCTCTGAGCGCGGCCGGAGCACACTCTGCATCCCCCACAAGACAAAAGACAACCATTAACTGCTTCCTACTCGACAGGAAATCAAAATGTTTGTCTTGTACAACATTCGCAAATAAAAAAACAAAAAGTCAATAGTGCTGTGTCAACAGTACTGTGTTTGCACCTGCTCAGCAATCATTATAACAGTGATAATTAAAGGGCTTTTAAAGAGCAAGGAAGTGTTCTGTGCCTGAATGTACCAGTAACCTTCAAAGCCATTATATATAATGATCTATTTTCAAATGGCCCACGCCTAAATTGATGCACTGTTGTGCATTTCTAGTTGATGTTACAGTGGCCTATGGGTACAGCGATGCATCATAGATTTGAAGCAAGCATCCCTCCCAGCCAAAGATCACTCCAATGGTCAAAGTTACGGATTCAAGTCTAGGGTGGGGCTGTGATTCAGACGATGCAGTTTCATTGACTGTTTACTATTAGTAATAAAATATCTCGAAGAGAGAGTAAGAAAACCATGTGGTAATAAAGTCTACTCTTAAACAATCTCCTTTGAGCTGACTGATAAACAGGACGTTTTGTCTGACATGAAAGAAGGCATCTGGGACTGATAAACAGGACACAGGACTGTATTATGATCTTACAGAAGGCATCTACAGGACACAGGATTGTATTGGGTAACACTTGACAGTATCGACATAAGAGTGTCATGACAATGTCATGAACACGACACTATCATGACACATGAACCCTAACCCTAACCCTAACCCTAACCCTAAACCTAACCTCTAACCCTAACCATAACCATGTTGATGACAGTGTCACTCTTATGTCGATACAGTCAAGTGAAGTGTAACCTTATATTGTATGATCTTACAGAAGACATCTTCTTCGCTTTGTTACTGGGTCTCTGGTTTCGGGGCTTGACGGCCATCTTGTGACGTGCGGCCGACGTGTCCAGGCTGGACGTGAACTGAGCTGGAGAGCTGAAGTCAGGAGGAGGGGACGACGCGGCCGTGCGTGTGGGGCTGCTGGCTCTGAGGGACGGCCTGGACAGAGGCGAGAGAGGCCTGGAGGAAGTCTGAGGGAAAAGCCAGCATTTGAAAGTGTAGGGGGGGGGGGGTCACATATAATAAATACAAATACTATATAGACTGTACTGTATGTCTATGACAAATACTAATAGAATAATAGGTTGACTGTGGATCAACCCACAGAATGGTCATTCACCTGCTCTTCCTCCTCACTGCCAGTTCCAGCCAGGCTGAGGGAGCTGTGATTCCTCTGAGCGTCCGCAGACACAGGAAACACGGAGAGAGACACATGGACCAGAGTTACCTCACAAGGGTTTTTACCTCATGACAAATACACTGTTACTGGCCTCGTTGTTATTCATTGTTTCCTGAATATGTGTAAATCCTTTGCTCAGATGTTTTGGGTACCTTATAGGATGAGGTGTGTCTTCCTCCATCCTGGAAGGAGATTTCCGGCGGGCTGTGTGGTAAGCCGTCGTCGTCCGAGGTCGCTCCCGAGTCCTCCTGCCGCTTGCTGGGGATCAGCAGGGGAGGAGGCCCCAGGTGGAAGTTCTGCTGTTGCAGCTTCATCTGTCAAGTCAGTTACAATATGAAATATGACTTATTCAGACACACTTACACAACAACACACTACAGTATAGGGCAATTCCATGGAAAATTACGTTTTTTGTAACTTCCATAATGTGAATTCCACATCCATAATGCTAGTAAAATGTGATGGTGTGGTATGATGTGAATGATTACATGAAATTTGAGCATTTGCTATTTTTGGCTGAAGAATGTATGAGAAAAAATGCACAAAAAATTAATGTTGTCATTCACATCATACAAATGCCAAGGCATTTCACTGGCGTTATGGATGTGACAAAAAGTAAATTTTCCGTGGAATTGCCCTATACTAACAAAAACTATACTAAGTGTATTTATAGGTGGCAAATAAACTGTAAGGATATAACAGTATAAGGATATGTAAGGACATGTAAATATACTGTAAGTCGCTTTGGACAGTGTCTGCCACATACTATAAACATAAACATAAACAAATGAAGACGTACAATGTGTATGATGATGTTCGGCTTGGTTCGATTTCAGACTGCAGTTATGGTACCCCTGGCCTGTGTTATTCTGACTGACCTGTAAGGCTTTGATTTTGCTGTGGACATTCTCCTGTGACAGGACGCGAGTTGACTCTGAGGAGCTCTGAGCCTGATCAGCCAAGAAGATGCTGTCATGGGACAAGGCTCTCGAGCTTAATGTCCCTCTGGGACAGCTGTGGGCAAACACAACATTATTTGGCTGTGATGTTGGCCTTGACTTGACCTTGGCTTTCTATTAACTCTTTGAATGATACATTTCATAAGATTACACTGATATTAGCAGTTGCTAGAAAATATATTGCTTGATTATTCTGTGTGAAGCATCAATCATGTTTGTATCTTTAATAAGGACATTATGTTAAATGTAAAATTAGGTGAATACATATCATACATACTGTATACTTGACAAAATGTAGACATGGAAATACATTTATTCTTGCCCTTCCATAACATAACCACATGTCCTACTCTTTAATGTCACTCTAGCTGAATATATTTTGAAGAAGTCTGACGGTCACGTCATATTCCCGTTGGTAAACAGGCCTAAAATAGCTCCAGACTAGGCAAGGTGATGCAGTCTTACAGAGAATCCTCCTCGGAGTCGTAACCTCCCCTGGCAGCCTCGGGCGCCATGATGTCACTGGCGGACTGACTGGGCTTTATCACGCCGTCCGTGTCCTTCCTCCTCAGCCTCCCAAACAGGCGCGACTTGAGCGCTTTGAACCGGGACTTCTTCCGTCCTGAGGAGAAAAAGCCACTTCTACTCAGCACCTGAATGTGTAGGTATCGTGACTGAATATGGTTTTAATGATGTTTTTATGTGTAGGCAGAGTTGAAAACCGCACTCTCAAGCATTAGCGCTTGATAAGTCTTTATTGCAGCATGTCTTCAATAAACGTATGCATCTGGGCCCTAGGCCATCATCAGTGTGTTGTGTATGTGCAGACACATTCAAGAGCAGAGGTCAACAAGAGCAGAGGTCAAGAGCAGAGTCAAGAGCAGAGGTCATCCTCTCACCTGGGACATCCTCCCCACCACGCTCCACCTCCGTGCTTCTGTACATAGTTTTACTTGGAAATCTGGAAATTGAGAGACAAAATTACAAACATACATATTACATACATATTAAAACAAATACATATTTGTTGCAATGTTGCTTGAAGATATAAAAGTGTACTGGTTACTTTTGGACTGGCAGTTATTGAAACATTTACTTTGCTGCTTCATTTTGACATGTTCTCTCAGAGATTCCCTGCTCACAGAGAGGGGCACTATGAATTAGTGATAAAAAAAGAGTACCAAGCTCTGCAGCTGTGAATGTAGAGATGAAAACAAGCTTTGCATGAATAAACAGATGATCCTCTTCAACAATCCTACAGATTGTTAACCAATGCAAATGTTTACTGCTGTTCTAAAACCACTTCAACCCATGTCTGACATGATATATTTCTATGAATAAAATAATGTTGTTTGTCTTACTTTAAAATGAATGAGAACATTCATATTCTCATCCTACCTTACCTGTTATTCTCTGTGCAACCAAACACTTTCTCAGATTTTCTATTTTTTCACAACATTTTCATGAATTCAACTAAGAACATTATCTCTCTCACTCTCTCTCTCTGACGAGGCTGAACCTAAATGACAGGGCCTCTTCGTTGACTTTGGCACAGAAGGGAAGCACTGGTTGCCTAGCAGTCTCCGAGCTGACGTGATGTGTGACATTAAATAGCCAGGAGACGGGCTGTTTGGACGCAACTTCCGCTCTAAATCCTTCTGGACACGCACCAGGACATAAAGCTTTCGCCCGGCGTTCCAACTGGCCATTACTCTCTAGGATACCACTCTCTCCCCTAGGACACACAGGACATAAAGCTCTCGCCCGGCGATCCAACTGGCCATTACTCTCTAGGATACCACTCTCTCCCCAGAGTAGCGGCAAAGGGCAGAGCTGAGCTCACTGAACCACACTAGTGCAGAGTGTGTGTGTGTGTGTGTGTGTGTGTGTGTGTGTGTGAGCCGGGGAGAGGACATCTGATATAGCGAAGCCTGAAGCAACAACAAACAATGGGGCTTTTGTCCCCAAAAGAGCAGGCCGGGTTCTGCTCCGTGCGGTCAGGGAGCTGGAGTGGACGCAGGTCCATGGCTTGGCAACTCCGCTCGAAGACAGACAGTGTTACCCCTGCACCTGATTTATTTTTCCGCTCGAAGACAGACAACGTTACCCCCTACACCTGATTTATTTACGTCATTAGCTCTCACCTCCTCTCACACCTGGCAGGGCTGGCTGTAAGGGGATCTCCGCAGCTCACAGGTCCTGCTACCCTGGAGAAGACGCCTTTCCAGGGACTGAGCTGAGACGTGTTGTCTGGGGGGGAGCTCAGAGGCACTCAGCCCTGTTATGTGAGATTGGAACCAGCTTCCTGCGGTCTGACGCAAGAGGTGTAGCTTCACCTGAGGCTCCAGCTGAAAGGCATCTCTACCTGGCAGCCCTGACCCCCGAGTCCCAAGAGCACCTGGTGGCGTCATGTTTTTCCACCTGCACCGGGGGCGGTGCCAGAGAAAAGACACCAGACGCACAGAGAGTGGTGCTGCACACAGACACAGCTGTGTACCGCTCTAACAACGACCTAGAGTCATTTTGGTCCCAAGCGAAAATGTACACTCGTCATCATCCGCAAATGGACCCTAGGTTGTTGTTGGACCGGAGTTTCCCTTTAAGATTCATTTTCAGTCAGGTCGTCACTTATGAGTAGCGGTTTAGGGAGCTCCATGGTGGTGTAATTACTTTGTGTTTTAATATCCTGCTTGCACAACAGACTGACCGCACCAGACAGGCCAACAGGAGACCACTGTGTGACCCAGCAGTTTGGAGATCCCACGCTCGCTTTGTCCATCTGGGGATCTGTGATTACTGTTCTCGGTCCACAAAGGCCTTTGTGCAAGTGCAGGCGGACCTATAAAACGGCCCAATGTTTACTGAAGGCACAGCACAAAGCACAAGCAATAAACCCACCTGAAAACTTGTGCAAAGCTGAGAGTATGCGTGTGTGTGTGTGTGTGTGTGTGTGTCATAAGAGGGGTTGGGGGTGAGGTTGGTAGGTGAGCAAGTACATTCACTATTTGAAGCAGTTGGCTTTATCACTTTTTCTTTTTTTTCCATTCAGCGTGAACCCAAACACCAGCTGGCTAGTTCCCAGGTTGAGCTGTGTAGCATACCAAAATACACCCAAAATACACCCAAACAGTGTGTAATCCTCCTCCGACATGCCATTCCCAATACTTCTAGGTCTGAGTTCTAGAACTCCAATATGTCTAGGGAATGACAGAAGGCTGCCTTTAAGTTGAAATAGGTCACCTAGGTGACCGGAGAGTTTATGGCTGTGTGTGTGTGTGCGTGCGTGTGTGTGTGTGTGTGTTTCAGATCTCACAAGTGCTCTCTAACACTAGTCCCCACTGTATACACAGCCTTTGTTCTTCCCTCTGTCTCAATCTCTCTCTCTCTCACACACACACACACACACAGATAAGCTCTCTTTTAGACAGAAACTCTTTCAAAATGCCCCAGTCAGGATATTGTCTCTCAAAAGGCAGCTTACCTAACAGAAACCTCCAAATAAAAACAGACATTAGATATTACACGATGATGCATGACATTCCAATGAGTTTGGTTCTGGGTTGTAATAATAACCAACAACAACAACAACAGCAACAACAACTTGCATTTCTATAGCGCTTTATCAGGGCTCCCAAAGTGCTTTACCGTGAAGGGGGAACCTCTCAGGGGTCGAGAGAAAAGGTTCTCCCCATACACAAACTGGGAATCATGACAACGTAAAGATGGTCAACTAGGTCAAACACACACTGTGTGGGCAGTAAAGGGACATTTGCCAGACATTGTTGACAAGATTAAGGTGATATGTGATGCCCAAAATAACTTACCCAGCCAAATAAATGAACCCTTTACCATGTACCATAGATTTAATGTCAATTTCAATATTCTGTTACTGTTTGTCCCAGTCGCACAAACTGAAGTGATAACAGATCTGCTTAAATGGACCAATATTATAATATTATTATTCAACTTTCTAGAATAAATTCAAATTAGAAACAATAAATAGCAGAAAGATTAACCAACCAGGCAATGCCTTCCCCGAGGGAGATCGAAATCACTAGGTAAGAAAGGCACACTCATAATGTAATCTAGAAAGGCACACTCATAATGTAATCTGTCATGTGTTTATGATGTTCTTCTAATTTCCTGGGTCGAGGATGGTTGCTATATTCATGCTGATTATTCACTCTTCAGTGAACAGTGAACAGAGAACAGTGAACAATTAACAGTGGTCACAACCAATGCTGTCATGCTGACATGCACAGAAACACACCATGTCAAAAACTTCTGGCTGGTGACAAGGATCATGCCATGGACATGGAGTTTTGTACATTTATCCTACTTTCCACTGCCTCCTAGCAACAATTCCTGCACACACAGACATCAGCATAACAAACTATCACGTGAGAGATAAAGCTATCCATTTATGAGACTTGCTACTACTGTTGTTTTACAGTTCTATTTTTATATAATCCCTCTGTCACATTATAAATTCTTCCCAATGCACGTTTTATCATTTGGGAGACTCACGACCAATCTGCACCCTGTTTCATTCCAAAGATGTCTGAGAACAGAAGGTGGCCATTCACCAAGTATTGCATATCAGACACTTTTGTAACAGCAAGAACACCATGTCCAACACTGTTACAGCAATATCAGTTCCGTGTACTTGTCTATGTACACAAGCACACTTCCTAAGTAGCTTATTGTGCTCCCCTGTGATATTCCTTAATATCTGTGGACTTGATAGACTCTTAATATAAATAGGATGTTTGTGCTTTTTTAATGATTCCCTGGACGTTAGTGGCAGCCCCATGAGAGACTCTTTAAACATTAACGGTGAGACAGAAGCGGGTTCTGAGACAAGAAAACCTGCTTGATCATTAACAGCATTTTTCTGACCGGCCCGCTCTTGGGTTTTGTTCTCGATCTCGAGTGCACCTGTTGTCTCTCTGTGACCTTTGGACAGCCGTTATCCCTCCTGAGACTCTCAGGAGAGACTCTCCTGTAAAGCTCCCACCCACGATGACAAAACATTACACCCTAGTTGTCTTGTAACTCAGCCTACACAGAACCTCTGGGACTCACCTGTTGCTCACTCATTTGTTCAGTGCTCCTGATCTTGGACCCTTAGCATGACTCACTGTCCACCTACAGTGACCCTGATGACACCAGGGTGGGACCTCTAGGTGAGACAAATCCCTGCAGTAAGATTCAGATTAAGATTCAGACGTGAATGATATATATACTGCCCTGACTCATCTCCAACTGCAGCCATCTAAATTCCATCTCAACCTCCCACCATGTGCAAATACAGATTGCAGATATGATGCACCACACTTCTCAAGAGCCAGACGGACCTCACTGACTGAGAACCAAAGTTCTTCCAAATGATATGACTGATAAAAGTAATCCAGAAAATGAAATGTAAAAAAAAAGATCCTTTGTAAAACCAGACTTATCATCTGAGAATCTCTCACTCTGAGAACCTTTTGCTTTATTCTAGACACAGCACAAGGAGCAAAGGACAGTATCTATGAACTTATAGGTCAACTCCTGAAATAGTCTGTCCCATCCTTTTCCATAACATAATGTACACAGAAACACCCACCTATAGAATAAACCACCTTTACTGTGTCTGTGAGGGACATGGTATAGAAAACCAATCCATATAACAGGTGTTATCTGCACTGAGTTAGTTCAGACACAGTAAGATGAATTATAACCTTCAAATTACTAATGACTAAATTATTAAGTGTAAAATATGTCTACTTATCCAATGCAATTAATCAGAAAATATTACAATATACTCTAACACTTAAAGTACACAATATATACACTTGCACAAAACAAAAATGCGCTCAAGACTATTATGTTGTAGGCTATAGCCCAATTAACGCAATGAAATGTGTTACACATAGCCACCAGTAAGGATATCATGTCAGTTCGAGTTCAGCTGTAAATTGCCAAATCCAAGCACAGCATAAATCATAAATAAATAGGCTACGTTTTTCAGTAAAGCTACTGATGGCTCAATTACGCAACTGCCGTGTGGACCGAGAAAGAGACGGCTCAGAGCTTACCTGTCTGTGGAAAAACGACGTCCTCATCGACCATAAAATCTGTTGAATGTCCACTACTGTTTACTGAATAGCCAAAAGTGCAAGTCTCATCCTGCTCTTGGTGTGTGGAGTTGTCCTTTGATTTGCTTCAAATCTACTCATTTAGAATCCAGCGCCTCATTCTCAGTCGAAGCCCTGGGGCTGTGTAAAAGGACCTCCTCCAACTCGTGAAAAGCGCACACCTGCTCTGAACTCAAACAGACCTCTTCTTGTTGACCGCCTTTCTTGAACCATACGGTGAAGACGTCAACCTCAAATCGAATCAAATCATGTAGAACAGACAAATCAGGGTCAACATGATCACACGGACGACGTGTTCTTGACCAAGTTACGCATTTTGTAAATAAAATAGATAAGTAATGGATATTACCGTAGCTTGTAAACGGAGACATACAGCATAGCCTACAGGCTATATGTTATAGTGTCCACCGCAGTTCCCATACAGAACTGAATACAACACAAACGTTATGTAATCGCGTCGGTATCCAACAAATCCGCTTGAAGGTCAGTGTAAGGGAGGACGTTAATGCCTTTCCAAAGCATCTTATCGTAGTAGCCTACCGTAGTTCACACGCAAATTAAAGATCACGAATCAGCCAACTTAACAATGCACTGAATGAAGAGCTGAGAGGAGGGTTTAGGGGTGAGGATTTAGCTTCAAATGCCACTCACCCTAGATCCACCTTTGACTTCTATGTCAGAAGTAGGCTACCTACCACTGGTTTAGTTTTTTGACACTACTTTGCATTTACCAGACCTATAACCTAATGATGATGATAATAATAATAATAATAATTAGCCCAAAGGCATTTTAATATTCTGACAACTAAAATGCCTTACTGCACCTTTCAGCAGTCGACTCTAGAGTTCAATGTATTTATTGGGATGTACAGATAAAGATAAGCCCAACAGCAATGTTTGAGTAAAGCATTGTCATATTTTAGTAAAAAAAAAAAAACACACACAACAGGAATCAAGATATTGACATGTTATGAAACAAATAAGCTTCATAAACCTTTTAAAGCCTTTTTTGATGAAACATTTTTGTCTGCATTTTGCTGTGCATTTGCTCATGAGTGTCCTTTATGCGTTTGTCTTTATTACTCTCTTCAATGTGATTGTGAATACTGAATTCCTCCATTCATTTCTAATGTGATTATGAATACCGAATTCCATTCATTTCTATGTTGTATCCCTCCATTCCTTTATTTTTGTTTATGTGCATCTCTCTCTCTCTCTCTCTCTCTCTCTCTGTGTGTGTGTGAGAATGTGTGAGAACTGGAGCATTCTTAGTTTCAGGGACACTTTGGTCTATTCAACAGTATAAAACACCACCAATTTATTGAGACATTCAGACACAATACTGTGTTATTCTTGAAAGTTCATGTATAATTCATAGAAAATAACTGATATGTAAAAAAAAGTACACTGAGCGACCAAAAGACTGCATTATGATGGGGCGCTCAGTCATACAGGTCCCGCAGTATGGCATTCCTGTAGTGATGAATTCAGAAAACACAGAGACAACAATGTAAACATGTGGCTACAGCACTTAGCACATACAGTATACTAACTTCATGTGAATGATGTACATTCTGAACATTATCGAAACTTAGACTAGCATATTTGCAGAAGCTGCTTTATCATTTAAACACTGATATTGTTTACTTAGTGAAACTGTGA
>NC_055979.1:25060547-25088047 GCF_018492685.1 Alosa sapidissima | reverse complement strand
ATTAGCTTTTTATTGTTCTCAAAATCGCTCTGAAAGTGATCCCCAACGATATCGTTCTTCATGTCGTTATCGTTATAGTTTATGTGTAAACGTCGTCATTCATATTGACAAGAACAATATTTGTTTATAGTTATAGTTATTGTTATCGTTCTTGGTGTGAATGACCCTTAAGAGTCTTCAAAAGTGATTCTGTCTGATGCTTGCTCGCGTGGCATGCAGCTAGGACCCGGTGTGAGAGCACCATGAACTACATCTAGTGGAAGACATATGAAGTGGAGAGTGAGGGGGGGACATGCTGATAACAATGGAAAGCACAACTGAAGACATTTCTTCCACTCTGTTCTGTGGATGTGCTGTAGACAAGGTTCAACATAAGCAATGGGCCGCTGGCCCGGGACAGCTGAAAGAGCGTGTCGGCCATGTTGGTTGGCACGAGTCAGATCAGTTCACCTGTGATGCTCACTGGTTGAAGATAAGCATGTGAGGCTACTAACATAAAGAGGTCACATTAAGAGTTCTGTGCAAAAGTGACTTTTCTGGGCCAGTAAATATATACAAGGGGTCAGTACAAAGGACCAGTTGGGAGGAACTGTTATGTTGGCCACTACAGTCGAGTGTGTCCTCCGTGCTGTTTGTCCCTCTCGGTGGCCTGTACCTTGAGTCTCTGCCTGAGGCTGTCCCTCTCGGTGGCCTGTACCTTGAGTCTCTCCCTGAGGCTGTCCCTCTCGGTGGCCTGTACCTTGAGTCTCTCCCTGAGGCTGTCCCTCTCGGTGGCCTGTACCTTGAGTCTCTCCCTGAGGCTGTCCCTCTCGGTGGCCTGTACCTTGAGTCTCTCCCTGAGGCTGTCCCTCTCGGTGGCCTGTACCTTGAGTCTCTCCCTGAGGCTGTCCCTCTCGGTGGCCTGTACCTTGAGTCTCTCCCTGAGGCTGTCCCTCTCGGTGGCCTGTACCTTGAGTCTCTCCCTGAGGCTGTCCCTCTCGGTGGCCTGTACCTTGAGTCTCTCCCTGAGGCTGTCCCTCTCGGTGGTCATGCGCTGCAGGTCGGACTGCGCTTCGTCCCTCTCGGTCTCCACACGCTTCAGGATGCTGTGGGCCGTCACGCCGCCCTTGGAGCCGCTGCTGCTGCGCACTGACCGCGCTCGCATCACCTCACGCCGCAGAGCTGCGATCTCCTGCTGCGCCTGCACACACACACACACACACACACATATATACACATACACACACACATAAACACATACATAAACACACACACACACACACACACACACATAAACACATACATAAACACACACACACACACACACACACACATACATAAACACACACACACACACATAAACACACACACACACACATACATAAACACACACACACACACACACACACACAGACACACACACACACACACACATACATAAACACACACACACATACATAAACACACACACACACACACACACACATACATAAACACATACATAAACACACACACACACACACACACACACACACACACACACACACACACAGACACACACACACACACATACATAAACACACACACACACACACACACACACACATACATAAACACACACACACACACACACACATATACACACACACACACAAACACACACACACATACATAAACACACACACACACACACACACACACACACACACACACACACACACACACACATACATAAACACACACTCGCGCAGACATACATAAACACACACACACACATACATAAACACACACACAGACATAAACACACACACACACAGACCCACACACACATACATAAACACACATACACACAGACAAACACACACACACACACACACACAAACACACACACACACACAAACACACACACACACACACACACACACAGACATATACACACACACAAACACACACACACACAAACACACACACACACACACACAGAGTGAAGAACAAAAAGATGTCACTTATGGGACCTGCCACCTTTCATAGGGGAAACGTTACATAATTCTCCACACAGGTCCACACATCACTTATTAGGAGATATTAGGCTATTAGTATTCTACATTATGCTATAGATTTATTCAAATTAAAATCATCTCTAGCTTGTCAAAATAACTAAGGGCTAATAAATGGACTGTCCCTCTGCGCTGGACCAGGTCCAGATCGTCCAGATTGACCAGGCTGGACAGAGAGTCCTGTCGAAGCGGAGCTCACCTGCTGGTAGTGCATGCTGGTCTTGTCGCGGTCCGCGGTGAGAACCTTGACGTTGGCCTGGATCTCGGAGAGGTGGCGTTCGTACTTCTCCAGCACGGCCTGCATCTCGTCCCTCTCCCGCAGCACCCGCATCAGCTCCGAGTCATACGTCCCTCCCTGGACACACACACACACATTTTTTATTTATTTTCATTGTTTATGTCTATTTAAATGTCATCTTTACCTATTTATTTGATTGTTAGTGTGTGTCTACGTCTGCCTTGGTTTGATTAGTCAAGTCAAGTCAACTTTATTGTCAAACTACAAACTAAACTACTACAATCAAAACCATGCAACAGTACACTACACAGCAGACGGACATTGTGTTTCTCCCATAATCCAATGTGCAGTATTAAAACAAGATGTCACACACTAAGCATAAATTAAACAAGACTAACCATAGGACACAACTAGACAAGTGCAAATAGATATTTAAAAGGTATACAGATCAACACAAGGTGCAATATGGCAAAAGTGCAAAGTAGCAGCAGTATTTTGCAAACATTGAGTTTGCCTTTTTCACAGCCTTTTTCACAGTTCCACAGGTCTTTGTGTGTGTGTGTTGTGTGTGTGTGTGTGTGTGGGGGGGGGGGTTATAATCCAGTTTTCATGAGTGAGTTGAGCAGTCTGATGGCTTGTGGGAAAAAGCTGTTGCTGAGTCTGCTGCTACTGCTGCTGTAGAGCTTGCCAGATGTTAGGAGCGTGAACAGTTTGTGTGTGGGGTGGGTGGGGTCTTTGATGATGTTGGTGGCTCTTTTGTGGCAGTGGGACGGGTATATGTCCTGGATGGATGGTTGGGCTGATCTGGTGCTCTTCTCAGCTGACCTCGCCACCCTCTGAAGAGCTTTTCGGTCAGCAACAGAACAGCTACCATACCAGACTGAAAGACGGCTGGTGAGGATGGTCTCACATGACATTGTTGTATGTCTCCATGTATGTCTTGTTGGGTCAAGCTTTGTGGAGTCCAAGTCAGATTTCCCCATGGGTACATTAGAGTATCTATCTATCTATCTATCTACAAAGCCCAGCGAAAGAGCCCTCAACAGGCCCAGGAAACTGGCTGAACATGCTCACAGGGCACGAGCGCTCTGAAGTCTTCTGAAAGATTCTGTTAAAAGATAACTGTGTAGTGCTGTGAACAAACCCATCTAAATCCTCATACCGCCCAAGTGGTTAGCGGGGGTTTAGCAGAGGCCAACACCATAACATTGCTATCTCAAGTTTTCGCAACATCAAAAAGTTAACCATTTACAGAAAAAAAAACCTCCTGCCTTAGATGACAATAGGCATGACCATAGAAGCACAAAAAACTGTATGTTCCATGCCTCCCTTGAACTATGTTAATACCTGAGCTGCGCTGAGGAATGCAACAGAAAGCAGGTGTGCCGTGGGTGTGGCTGTACCTTGACAGGGGAGTGGCGGGGAGGGCTGGGGCTGAGGGCGAGCCCTCGCGTCGGGCTGGTCGATGGTCGACTTCTCCACATGGTACGCTGGCGGTCCACCCTCTGTCCGAGGTCGTCCTCCTGTTCCTGCACACGGTGCACAACACGAGTCGGCCCACTGCCACTGGCCTCAGACTCTGCAACCTGAACTCCCTCTGAAAGAGAGACATCATTCATCTCCTCATGAACTTCACAACACCACAACTCCCCTGCCTGCATCACTATGGTTATGGTTTGGTATTTGGTAGACTAATGACGTGACTTAGTAGATACACACATTTCCGCAACACTTTGTCAGCAAATTATAGTACACTGAATACAGTATACCTCTGATAACAACACTCCAGTACGTACTCAGTCCATTTACGGTGCTTAATACTGGTGGGGACTACGGTAGTCCCTTAGGCATACTTGTATGCTGTATTAGTCTAGACAAGAGCTCTCTAGGGCTCTGGTCTAGACTATCAGTCTCTAAGGCCTCCTGTTGTTCCAGTCAGTGCAGCTTTATCTGTGGAGTCGGTTCCCACGGCAGGAGGATCTCACCTGTGACTCTGAACCTCTGCAGTATGGTGTTCAGCTGCTGCCTCTCTCTCTGTAGCTCCTTCAGTACGGTCTGCAGCTCCTCCGCCTGCTCCTCCGCCTGCTCCTCAGCAGACTGTGGGCACAGCTGGACCTGCCATTCCTCATCCGATCCAGAGCTCAGCTGACACTCGGAGTTATCTGAGTCACACTGAACTACCTCAACTGACTATGACATAAGCCAAGAATACCAATGATATCATTATCATTGGTATTCATTTAATTGTGGTAATCATAACAATAACAACAATGATATCACTGCTTCTGTGCTAGGCTATGTCAGTTTGGACAAGAGTGAAAGAATGTGCTTACAGAGTTTAGCTTGGTTAAGGTATTTTCCAAATCAACAATATTTTTTTGAAGACCATCCAGTATGTTCTGAAAAAAGAACATGTCACAACATTACATAAAGGTACTAGTGCTATATAACTGTATGCACCAGTACTATATACTGTACGTGCTTATGCACAATTTCTGTACCTTAACTGACTCCTGTTGGTTATCCACTGTGGCTCTGGCAGTCTATACTGGGCCTCCGAAATACTGGACAGGATTATGAATCTGTGCTGCCATCTACCGGCTTAGCTCTGACCGACAACTTCACAAACTGCCAAGAAATTATCACAATCGATGCATAAGTTATTTTTCACGTCTTTAATTTTAAATTATTACGTGAAAATGCTTTCTGACATTAATGTCCTTCTCCATAAATATGCAACCATAGACTGTTTAAATACGCATGCGGAGACATTCAGATGCTTTCTGCGTTTAGAATAAATCAACTTTTTCCTTGATGTTCTAATTGTGTCCCTTGTGTAAACCTGAGTTACACATTGCATAATAACAATGTTACACGAAAGAATGCAAAAGTGCTCTTCATGATGGAGTGGGGAATCCATAGGAGAACCTACCATCTCCATGGCAACCGAATCTCAGTATATCAAAGCACATTAGAATAATCAGCTTACCACAACTTTTTCTCCGTCCGCGACAAAATCGGCCAACTGTTGTACTAAAACTAAACGCACGACCCTCAACAGAAATGTTTAATCAGAATAAAATAGCCCAAATCGGTTAAATGAACTAGCTACTAAGTCAAGACTACCAACTTAACGTTAGCCAAGTTGCAGTAGCACATAGCTTAACTTTAACGTTAGCTGGCTATGACCGTCCAACTTTAAATTGGACAGATTTACGCTCTATTTGTATCGACGAAATGGTCAGTTAACTGGTAAACTGTGCCATTACGATTATAAAGTTACATTTCCGTTGGCTAATTCCTTAACTTCTTACTAATGCTGCATAACTAAATGATTAAGTTGGTGTAGTCCATTCGGCCACCTGCAGGTGCTAAACCGCTTTTCTCAGGATAAACATTCGGACAAATCACAACTATGGACGCGAAGCGTCACAAACGCAGCTGTTGAACTGCACCAATCAGCAAACATGACTTCCGTCTGTAACCTTGACAACTTGGCGTATCATTGTTACTCTTTTACAAACGGTCTATGATTATTACACGCTGATTTGCCATGTGATTTGCACAAATAAAAGACATGTAGAAATGTTTCTTTTTTTTAGTCAAACCTTCACGAATCCATGTTGAGTCCATAGAATCCAGAGTCGTTTATCCACAGTCGTCAAATCCGCTCATAATCATATCGGCACACTTGTGTTGCCCAGCTGTGCTGACTGGACCCAACGTATAAGTGTGAAGTGAATCGAGTGAAGTCTGTGTGGGCTTCATGAGAAGTTGGTCCATTCATCTTGCACCGATAAAGTGTCCCAATTAATTGTCATGTATGACAGATTATGGAATATTTCGTCTCTCTGATGAGTCTGATTCCATATGGGGAAAAAAGGCTTTGGCTGCAGCCAAGAAAAAGATTGGGGGGGGGGGGGGGGGGGGGGGGGACAGTAAAGTTGAGTGTACTGGTGTACACCTGCACACATTTTTGTAAATTTGTGTTTGCGTTTTACCAGTTTAATGTAGGAAACAAACCATGATATGACAGAAGTAAACATAAGACTCAAATGAAGATTTAACCATTTTAATGCACAGTTCTACTCACCAATGCATGAAAGATGGAATGAACGTACAATGACATTGTTAATAAAGAACTGCCACGGATTCTTTTTTTCTTCCCCACTTTTTTTTTTAAAAAAAAAACCACTTCACTAAAAAAAACAATTCCATCAAAACAGTTATTCTCTTCTGTGAACATTTCCCCACAGTTTTATTGAGTTCACCCACTGTGGCCTTAAACAAATCCATCCACTCAGTATCTCATCCATCCATCCATAGGCTTGCAACTCCCGCAGTCTCTATGGTGGACTCGCTCTCAATCCTCCACACAACCACTGACTTAACAACAGTTTCAGTGTTATGAGTTTTGCACAGAGGCTAGTGGACAGTAGGTTACAGGTAGGCAGAGGATGAGTGTAAGCCAGGGTCATGCTGCTACTCACTGATGGCCGCCCCCTCCCCCCCCCCCCTCTCCTCTTAGGAGACACACACCGCGCCAGAGGGGGCGGCACCTGGGGCGCTAGCTGCGCTGGTCTGAGCGCGCTCCAGGTCAGCCGTCTGGCTGGAAGCGAGGGCCTTCTTAAAGAGACGTACGCTGAGCTGCAGCAGCTCGGAGTCTCCCACTGGGGGGGTCGTGTACATCTGCTTGGTGGTGCCCTGGGGATGGAGGAGAAGTTCCTTTTTATTCATATGTTTTTACTGATTAAAGCTCGAACAAGGCAGACAACAACACCACAGCGATGCTTTGAAAGTAAAAAGTAGAAAGGGGGTGAAAGGGAAAAATAATGTTTACGAATTGACCAAAGTTCACCCAGCGTTAGTGAAAGTTCAGTTAACAGGGCTTAAAGCAACAGTCACCTCGCCCACGCCTGAATTCCGGCAGAGACCGAGAAGTTAAAGCCCCGAGTTAATGAAAGCAAATATTACTGTGGGCTCCTTTACATCATTTTAGAGATTTTCATTTAGAATGACCATACGTGTTCTTTACCCCAGGTCATGGCACCTCTGTGTAGAATTCTGGGGTATTCTCACTGTATTTTGATGTGTTCATATGTTACTTCTGTGTGTAGTACACAACGGGGAGAGGTCCATAACTTTGTCTAATACCAAAGGCCTGACCAGATGTGGACACTAAGGGAAGCTTAGGCCTGTGTCTATTTACCATCAGAAAGGTCATACAGCCCTGGGTTTAGGAACATCAGTGATAACATGGGCCGAGGGACATGGCGTGTTGGTTCGGGCTAGTATTTCCATCTGGTCAGAGCCAGTTTTGTACACTGGTTGGCACCTGCCACGTTGGCATGATTTACGTTTGTATGTTTTAGTATAACAGGCTTCTCTCAGGTTGTCAGGGCATTCATCTAGGACCCCAATGCTAAGCGTATGCTTGCACTAGCACAGATGTGCAAATGCGGGTGTTGAAAGGGGGCGTTGTGGCCTACTTTGTCATTCTTCAGCAGCTGCTTGCGGATGGCGATGTCCCGCCGTGCGCTGAGGGCCTTGCAGCCAGAGCCCAGGTTGCGCAGGAGATTGGCCCGCTCCACGCGTCTGTTCAGCGCCGCCATGTTGAGAGCGCCCAGGTCATGCTCAAACAGCCGGTCAGCATCTACAAACACATCCAGAGGGAAGACATGGTCAACACACCTGTGCGAAGGACTGCACTCCTCACACATACACAAAACTGAGTGCGGAGGACTGAACTCACACATACACAAAACTGAATGTGGTAGACAGTACATACACAATTAGTTTGAAACTTTTACTGAGTCAAATCTACTCAACCCACCCATCAGTAGTATGGGAGCACAAATCAAAAACAATAGAACCGCAGACAGGTACATTCAGACTTAGCGCCTTTTTCTGACAAAAGAAGTTATGCAGACCGCTTTTTCAGTTTGAGATAAAATCTGCCAGCATTCTTGTTCCAAAAAGCAGGCAGAAGCATCTTTTTTGCAATAGGCAAAGTGACTAACGTTTCGTTACGTGTGGATACAAAATATCGCGGAAGAAAAAATTGGGGTTGGGTATTGCTTTTGGTATGTTATGGTAAAGTTGTGAAGTCATGTCAAACAATTCCCTATGCTCACTAAAACGAGTCTCTTGACCGATGTTCTGTCACCTTCCTTCATTTTTTACTTGTTGTCATGGGAAACCACAGGTCTCGGTAATCCGTTTGTGATTGGCTAGCTGTAAAAAAAGACACCATGACATATGCCGTTTTTCCGCTAGAAGTTGAATATTTATCAACTTCTGAGCTGCAGAAAAAGACTGTTTCAGTCGCGTTTTAAAAGAAGCCGACGATTTTTTGAGAACACAGTCTACTCCATACGATTATAATGTAAAACGGACACTAGCAGCTGCGAAAAAGAAGCTTAGTCTGAACGTACCCTAAGTAACTATAGGACAATATAACTTCAAGGACAGGTGATTCAACAAACAGGTTTTTTAAATCTGCTATATTGTAGAGACTTTTAAAAGGTACTTTCCTTACCCACCACCCCTTAGTTAAAGTTGCCCTGTCTTGTGAACTCACCTTTAGGGTCGTCCAGCTCGCTCTTGCAGACCTCTTTGACGCGGGCGAGGAGATGGGGCCCGGCCAGGCGGCGCGAGACGCCCGCCCTGAGCAGCACGGCTCCAGGGGTGAACCTGAGCAGAGCCGCCCCTGGGGCCCGCGGCTCCTGCTTCTGCTTGGGCATCAGGCTGGACCAGTCCACGTCGATCACGTCCAGAGGACCTGAGGGGGCACAAGGCATGCCAGTTAGTCAACATGGACATCAGTCATGGCTCCTATGCCCTGGGAAAATACCCTCTCCCAAAGTAGGAGCTAAAATGGTTATAGGAACTGCGTCTACAGGAACTACAATAGCCCCCAGTTCCATGCAGTGTGAACACGTAAAAAGGTCCAGGAACTAGAAGGTGTATGTACTACAAAGAGTCCCTACAGTGGGAAAAGACCAATAGTTGATTGTACTGTACGAGATGCAGTCTTCTAAACACAATCCCAGAGTTTTGTATGCACAGCTCATATGGACAAATGGGTTTTTATTTTAGCCAACTCTAAGTCCTTATTTAGATCAGATGGAGCTGCAGAGCTGCTTCTACATAAGCATCTAATCTTCTATGAATCGTGTCATGGACGCACCTGGGACTCTCTCATCGTCCTGCTGGTCCTCTCGTTTCTGAGCACTGTCTGCAAGAATCTCGTCCAGTTCATCATCACTGATGGGCTCGTACTCTTCACCTCCAGAGACGATCGACTGGGCGTCCTCTCCTTTCCCTTCGTCTTCTTCTGAGAGCAAGCAAACACACATCAGAAAGTTGCAGCTTTTGCATTGAGCCCTTGAGGTGACAAGCATGGGCTATGAAACTGAACTCAGAAGTACAAGACAGAACAACTTACACTTAATAAACTCTAATATGTTGTTTTGTGTAGTTGTCTCTAATTATGTTGTGTTGTGTAGTTGTACTTTTTAAACTTTCATATGTTGTGTAGTTGCCTCTAATTATGTTGTGTTGTGTAGTTGTACTTTTTAAACTTTAATATGTTGTGTTGTGTAGTTGTATTTAATATGTTGTGTTGTGTAGCTGTGTTGTGCAGCTGTGTTGTGCAGCTGTGTGTTGCTTACCGTCAAGGCTGTCCCCCTTTTCTTCTTCAGCAGCCTCGGCTTGAGCGTGCGCGCTGTCCACTGGCTTGTCAGGATTAATGGCAACAGTCTCCCGTGGCAACAGGGGCTCGTAGTCGGCGCGCTCCATGCGTCCGTCACCTCTGCCCTTGGGGTCTCCGTGCGGCACGGGGTCGATGGGGAGCAGTCTCTCCCGTTCGCTCCGCTCGCGCTCCCTCTCGCGCTCCCTCTCGCGCTCGCGTTGCTCCCGCTCTCTCTCGCGGTGTTCGCGTTCCCTCTCCGCTCGCTCGCGCTCCCTCTCGCGCTCCAAGCGCTCGTGCACGGCGCCGGACAGGAGTCCCTCGGGCAGCAGGCGCTCGCGCTCCCGAGGCTCCCGCATGTTGTCCCGCTCGCGCTCGCGGATGGGCTCGCGGTTGGCGCCCCGATGGGGCAGCAGCGGCTCTCGGGGGCCGCGGGGTGCCCAGTCCCTCTGCGGCTCCTGCTCCCAGTCCCTGGGCTGCTGGGGGACCCCGGCCGGACTGAGGCCCAGACCCAGGCCCAGACCCAGGCCCAGACCGAGACCCAGCCCGAGTCCCGGGGGCCCTGGCGGCTGCCTCGGGTCCTTGCGGTCGAAGACATCGCGCTCGCGGTCTCGGTCACGCTCTCGGCTGTCGTAGGAGCCCGCACGAGAGCGCGCCTGGCGCTCGGACTCGGGGGAGCTTCGTCGGGAACTGTGGCTTCGGGAGTCCTGGCGATCTAGAGGAGGAAGAGCAGGGAGGAAAGAAAAGCATTTGAAGTTAGCTGTCAATGAAAACCTGGAGATGCTGCGCTGGGCTCACCTGATGACGCGAGAGTGTGTGTGTGTGTGTGTGTGTACAATGTGTTTGTAGAGACGCTGCACTAGTCTCTCCTGATTACGTGTGTGTGTGTGTACAATGTGTTTGTGGAGATGCTGCACTAGTCTCTCCTGATGACGTGAGTGTGTGGAGATGTTGCGCTGGTCTCACCTGATGACGTGTGTGTGTGTGGAGATGTTGCACTGGTCTCACCTGATGACGTGTGTGTGTGTGTGTGTGTGTGGAGATGTTGCGCTGGTCTCATCTGATGACGTGTGTGTGAGTGGAGATGTTGTGCTGGTCTCATCTGATGACGTGTGTGTGTGTGTGTGTGTGTGTGTGTGTGTGTGTGTGGAGATGTTGCGCTGGTCTCACCTGATGACGTGCTGCGACTGGGCTCTCCTCTCCTCAGCTGATCGATGCGGGACTTCCTCTCGGCCCCGACCGACTCCCCGACCGCCGCCCTCTCCCGTTCGCGCTCGCGTTCCCTCTCCCTCTCCCTCTCGCGCTCTCGTTCCCTCTCGCGCTCGCGGTCCCGGGCTGCGTTGCCCACCGGCGGGCGGCCCCTCCTCGCCCTGGGCACCTGCGGGTTCTCGTCTCGGTGCGCCTCGCCGGAGGGTGACCGCAGGCGGCGGGAGGAGCGTTGGCCGGGCGCGTTGCCTAGGACACCGGGCCGCACACCGGCGGGGTGCGCGTCCATCGGCGCGTTGGGCAGGAGCGGCTTGCGCAGCATGTGCTGGGGCAGCAGAGGCTGCAGGGGGGGCGTGGGCAACAGCATGGGGGGGTCGGGGAGCAGCGGGGCGATGGGGGGGTCCGTCCTGCCCCGTCCGAGCCGCCTGCTGGGGAGCGCCTCGGCGGGCAGCAGGGTCCTGGGCTCTGGGATGGGCTGGACCGGGGGCGGTGGAGGAGGCGGGGGGGGAGGTGGAGGCGGCTCGCCGCGGTCAGGGACGTCCTCGTCGGACCAGTCGCTGAGCGGCAGGGTCAGGGGCGAGCGCTGGCTGGCCGCCAGGACCCTCTGGGACAGCAGGTCCTCCTTGTTGATGGGCGGTGGCGTGCGTGGGCCCCGGCGAGACCGCTTGCTGAGCGGGTGGTGTCCGGCTCCGGGCTCGTCCTCCGAGGCGTCAGAGTCTCCGCCACGCGAGCGCTTGCGCTTCTTGTCCAGCGCTTTCTTCTTGGGCACCTTCCTCGGGGAGAGCAGGGGAGGAGGCGGGTTGCTGACCACGGGCTCCGGGTTGAAGCGCTCGTCACGTCCGGCGACACCGCCTGCCCGGTCCTCCTCGCGCCGGTTCTTCTTCAGGCCTTTCTTCTGGCCTTTGGTCTTCTTCTTGCCCTCCTCGTGGCCCGCTACCACGGGCGGCTCGCGCTCCTCTGCGGTCGGAACGGGGACGCTGGCGGGGGGACTGGCCTCTCGCTCCTTGCCCCTCCTGGTGTCCGACGGGGCCGAAACGCCCTCCTGCTCTCCGCGGCGGTCGGCGCCGCCTCCGCGGGCCTCTTCGTGGGCTCGTCCACGCACGTCCTTCTTGTCTGGACGCCGGTCTTCCTCCTTCCAGCGGGAGGGCTTTTCCTCAGCGGGCACACGGGGCGGAGGAGGGGGGGAGCGGGGAGGGTCTTGAGGGCGGACCACCTGGCTCAACAGGCGGTGCTTCTCACCTGCACACACACACACACACACACACACACACACACACACACACACACACACACACGCGCGCACACACACACACGCGCGCACACACACGCGCGCACACACAGACACACGCACACAAAAACAAATACAGAGAAAAAAGTTTTATGCAACTTATGGCAACTTTTTTTTTTATTTAAATTCTGAGCTGCCAAAGCTCAGACAGACAGTCCATCAGTCAGACAATCAGTCCTACCTTTTTCCTCTGAGCTGTTATAGCCATCGCTGTCCGCAGGGCTGGCCTCGCGGGCACGTTTGGGAGACGAGCGGGGGCTGGGTGTGGTCTCCACTCGGTGTCTCTTACGACTACAAACACAGAGAATGGACAAAACAAAGTTAAGACATTTCAGCTGCACCCAAACAAAAGCAACTACAAAAAAGTACTACAAAAATAAGTGTCATGTTTATCTGTATCTGAACTAAGGGCCTTGAGCCTTTGAGCCGTGTTTACCAGAGGGGTATTTCACAAAACCTAGATAAGGGATTAAGCTAGGATTGTTGGTCATCCTGGCTAAATCTTGCTTCACAAAGTTACCAGGGGGGATTTATTCTGTGGCCCCTAGCCTGACGCTAGGTCAAGCCTCGCTTGACCTTGCTCACTTATCTTGGATTTCTAAATTCCGCCTTTGTGAAATACCCCTCTGGTCTTTAAGATTCATGTTTATCAGTATTTGAACTAAGTTTGAGCCTTGTTGTTGTTTACCTGGCCTTGCGCTCCTCGACAGAATCTCGGACGGGGCGGTCATCTCTGGTGTCGTCTCTCCTCTCTCTGCGCTCCTCTCTTCCCTTCTCCCTCTCCTCCCAGTCCCTCTGCCGCTCCCTCTCTCTCTGCTCGCGCTCGCGTTCTCTCTCCTTCCTCTCCCGCTCCCTCTCCCTCTCTCGCTCCTCCCTCTCCCTCTCGCGTTCCTCCCTCTCCCGCTCTCTCTCTCGCTCCTCGCGCTCCCTCTCTCGCTCCCGTTCTCTCTCGCGCTCCCTCTCCCTCTCCCGGTCCCGTTCTCGGACCCTCTCGCGCTCGCGCTCCGCCTCGCGCTCCCTCTCTTTCTCCTTCTCTTTCTCCTTCTCCTTCTCCCTCTCCCTCTCGCGGTCACGCTCGCGCTCCCGGGGGCGTTCGTCTCGCCGATCGTCCGCCCTCTCAGTCCTGCGCTCGTCCCTCCGCTCCTCGCGCTCCGGCTCCTCTCCGCGGCTCTGGTGTCGGCCAGGGGAGGGCGCCCTCACCTCTGCATCACACACACACACACACACACACACGCAAAAGATAAAACAAAATGTTAACTCCTATCCTCACACTTCATATGATTACTTTTTAAGGTATGGAAACCATGAAAAGACATGGTGTTAAGGGAGGGGCTATTTAATTATTTTAATAGGATTTTGTTCACCTATAACTAACCAATTTAAAATGCAAAATGGACCTTTCAACGATAAAAAGCAGCTACATTATTTGATTGAATGAAATGCCTTTCATGACAAGCCCTGTTAGTAAATTGGCTGAGATTAAAAGTGCCTCACCTCTGTCCCGGTTGTCCCTGCGCTCGCGGTCGGCATGGCCACTCCTGCGGTCATAGGAGGAGTCTCGGGCCTGCTCGCCTCTCGGCCGCTCGTTGCCATAGCGATCGGTGGTCCGCTCATTACCTCGGTCGGTGGCCTTGCTGTCGCCTCCGCGCTCCGAGCCTCTCTCTGCACTCCGCTCGCGAACGCCGCTCTTGGACTCCCAGCTGTCATGACCGCGGTCACCTGGTGATGCTCGCGAGCCTCGAGATGAACCTGCAAACGTACCACACAAAAGCATGGCAGCATTGTCGTTAACAAGAACCACCACAAGACGACACTATGCCCTGCAAAGCCAAAGTGCAGTATCTACGAAAATTCCAAACTGAGAAAAACTGTATTGCTGGAAAATTCCAAACTGAACACTGTATTTTAGCAGATACTGTAAAACGACAACTCCTGTATCTTCAGGAAATGTTTCAGTAGATCAATGAGATTTGAATAGGTTGATCGGAGGATATGGCATTTTATATTGGTGTAAAAAAATGCAGATACTGCACTTTGGCTTTGTAGGACCGTAGAGGGTGGATTTTAACCATAGCAGGAAACAAACTGGTTCACTGAGGGGCCGAAGCATCGCCTACGTTTGCGGACGCTCACCTTTATCTGTGGCCTCGGCTCCACGGCCTCGACCTCGGCCCCCCCCTCTCGGCGCGGGCGTCCGATCTGGCCTCGGTCCGCGTTTCGCTCCTTCCCTCCTCGCGGCTGTGGCCCTTCCCGTAACTCCCACGATCCTCTGGGGCGGCGGCGGCGGCGGCGTCGTCCTTCCGGTGCGCTTCGCCGCGCTCCCTCTCGCGGTCTCGCTCCCTCTCCCTGTCCCTCTCGCGCTCTCGCTCCCTGTGCTCGGGCGGGTCCCGCGTGGAGCGCGCGTCGCTCCTGGACGCGTCCCCGCGGGCGTCCTTCCCGTCCTGTCTGTGCAGACGTTCGTCTCGGCCGTCGCGGCGGTCCCTGCCGTCTCGCCGGTCGCGGCTGTCGCGGGAATCGCGGTCGTCTCTGTTGTCTCGCGAGCTGCTCTGCTCCGGCTCGTAGTCCCGCTCGTCTCGACCGCTCTCCTTCTCACGCCTGCCGCGAGACTCTGCCACAATCAAAGAGGACAGTAGAATGTCAGATCTTTGACAGTGACTGTAATGTCAACTGGTGATGGTTTTCCTGTTTGTATCTGTGTAATGTGATGTTTATGTGCTGTTGTGATATATGTGGGTGGGGTATGTGGTGGCAGGGTGGTGGGTGAAGAACCGTGACTGTGTGTATCTATGTATTTCATGTCTGTGAGGCTTGTATGGTATGTGAAAACAAATTTCCTATGTAAGGACAAATAAACTAACTAACTGACAAGAAAATCACTACACGTTACATTCTGATGATCTAATTAACTGCTTGCTGAGTGTGCATGTATTGCAAAACCTTTTTAGTGTGAATATGCATGTTTGAGAGCAGGGACTCTGTCAGTAGCTTGTAGATATTCATCTCTCAAACAGGCTTAGAAATTATGTGCATGCGTGCAGTTGACTGACAGTTGTGGGTTCAATTCCCGGCTTCCGCCACTGTGTCCTTGAGCAAGGTTCTAAACCCCAACTTGTTCCGGGAACAATGTAATCCCTTGTAATATAGTTCACATATGTATGTCACTTTGGTCTAGTTTGGTCACAGTGTCTACTAAATGAATAAATGGAAGTGTGTGTGGGTGTGTGTGTGTGCAGTCCACACACCATCTCTGCGTTCGTGGCGTCGCTCCTGCGGTGGCGGGCTCCTGTCTCGTTCGCCGCGCCCTCCCCTCTCGCGGCCCTGCGAGTGGCGTCGGCCGGGGCTGGCCCGGCGCTGGCCCGGAGGCGAGGGTCCACGCGGGGTCAGGGGTGAGCGCGAGCGCCTCAGGGCGGAGGAGGAGGACGAGGGCGGAGGGGAGGAGGAGGAGGCGGGGGGGCCCGGCTCGCTCCGCGGGTACGAGGGCGACGGGGGGCTGCGGTTGCGGCGGCGTGGGGAAGGCGTGTGTCTCTGGGCGGACGAGCGCGAGCCCGAGTGGGAGGACGGGGAGTGGTGGCGCGCCGTCGAGGGGGACGGACTGTGCTGCTGACGGGACCTGCAACACACACAAAACACTCATGTGTGAATACAGACAACATAACAATTCTGCACAGACCTACCGTACTGTATACTTCTCATTTCAATCCCTCTGTGTTATCAAATCAAGATCACAGACACACACAGACAAACACACAGACAGACTGAGACACACAGACAGACAGATAGACACAGACACACACAGACAGACACACACACACCCACACACACACACACACAGACAGACACACGCACGGAGCGTTTGTTCTGGTGCTCACCGGTGTGGGGATGCAGAGGCGGGGGGTTTCTGGGAGGACACTTTGGGGGAGGAGGACTTCCTCCTGCCGAGGGGCGACACGTCTCTGGAGGGCGAGGAAACGCTTCCAGACCGCTCATCTGACGTCACGGACCTCTTGGCCTTGTGGGAGCTCTCTGACCGGTCCCTACAAGAGGAGATGAGACACTTGAGCTTTAACGTGGTCATCACAGACACCAGACTAACTTATCCAATCTTGCACTTTATCAATAGCACTGTAGTCACACACCACTGAGAGAACTTTACTGATGCCCGCTCAAACTGATCTCTTGTTAAGACAACTAAATAAAACCAGTCAAATTTTTCATTATTGGTGTGATGAAAATGTTACTTTAGGATGATAGAAAAGAGAATCATGCTGCAGGCTTTTTCAGATGGCAATGATGATTATTAACGTGGCTCAAAACAACTTCCACCCTCCGTGACAGGCAGGCTAAACCAGGCATGTAACTGAAGAGCTTGGTTGGCGGAGCGTGTGCTGCAACACTTCTCGTCTACTGAAATCTGTGGAACTGGCTACGCCAGACATGATAGCAGCGCAGGCTATTTTACACTCTGCAAACAGAGCGCTTCAATTCGCCTTATTCACCCGGTCGGCCAGTACGAAGCTAACAGTACGACGCTAAAGGGCCATTACACCTCAGTCCAGCAGATGGTGGTGGTAATGCACTCCATTTGCAAACTGCCAAAAAAAAAAAGAAGGGTTCACTGGCCTGTTCTTCTTCTTCAGTGAGTTTTTTTTTGGCAGTTTGCAAACGGAGTGCATTACCACCACCATCTGCTGGACTGAGGTGTAATGGCAAGTGTACCCTTTAGCCTCGTTCTGGCCGGCGGGTGAAGTAAGGCGAATTGCGCACCTGGTGTAGCCCGGTGCTGACATTCATATTGGAACTCCCCCTATTACCGTCGGTCCCGTATTTCTGCCGTCTAGCGTGTATGGGTCACTTAATATCCATTTCTATACAAACCAAGACGGTTCTATAAAACAAGATCGTTGTTTTAGAATTTCCGAACAAAAGTGGTAATAATTGGGGGTGTTACGATAATAAGGTCTTTTGAGGGTCAGCTAGTAGAGCAGGTAGAGAGGATTGTGGTGTCCAACCTCCGTTTGTCCTTCTTCTCCTTGTGCTTCTCCGTGTCGCGGCCCCTCTCCTTGCCCTCCTTGGACCGGTCCTCAGACTTGTCCTTGTTCTTGTGTTTGCCTTTGTGCTTCTTCCCAACCACGTGGGTCTCCACGGGAACCGGCGGAGGGGGGCTGGGGGTGCGCGGGCCTTTCTTCTTCCCGTGACCCCCCTTAGAGAACCTGGGCAGAGAGCAGACAAGAACATGTTACAGTACAGCTTATCCACAGGTTAGTCTCCAATTTGGACCCATATTCTGGCCTTGATGACTTAAGGGGAACTTTAAGTACTGTGATACTACCAATAAACTACGTTTACTCTCAACTCAAAACTAAACAAATGTGAATTGTTGATTATACACATTATGTAAGCCATGTTAAATAAGAGTAAATTTAATTTGAAATGAGGAGAGAGTTTGGTATTGGTTAATGGCCCAGAACTCATGGTTAGAGCTGATAGTCCTAATAGGAAAACTTTGCTACAGTAGGGTCACCTCACCAACAAAATTGAAAATAAAAAAAAAATAAAAAAAACTGTAAACCCATCGCCAACCCTTACCGAGTCTCCGACTCCTCTGCCCGAGTCTGGTCGGACACCGGAGAGGAGATCACGGAAGAGGAAGACGACTTCTCCTTCTTCACAGAGCCTGCGCTCTTCCCTGACGCCTTGTACTTGGGGGAGCCACTTGACTTGCGGGACGAGGGGGAACCTTTGGAGCTTCCGCGTTCAGGGGAAGCCTAAAGAACGGGGGGAAAAAAACGTCGTCAGAACATTTTAGGGCCAGAAATACTCTTAGCAAACACCCTAATTAGGATGGTTAGCAGCTATGCAGTTCTCTACTCGTACCTTAGACATGCTGCTGGGCCTGTTCTTAGGGGTTGATTCCTGTTGAGAAGAGATTTGACTTCATTAGTACTTTACAGTATGTCTTGGGAAGGTTGATTTTTCCCTTTAAGCAGTAGTGATTTAGGTCCAAACTCTTGTAGACCATGACTAGTTTGTTGACTAGACATGTTTGGTTATTGTAAGGGTTAAATCATATATATCAGAAAGCTAGATACCGCATTGGGCTCCCGAACGTACGTAAATAGCGACGCCATCTTGGTGGGTGCAACAATAACTGGAGGCCAGTGGAGAAACACGTGAGTGACAGGTGTCTCTGATTGCAGCAAGTGTTGCTGTCACTCCCCCATAGACAGTAAAGGTGCTGCCCCCACCAATATGGCCGCCGCGTTTATGATGCCACCTAATAGAACTCGTGTCTAATGTTTGGATGTTGTCAAGGTGACTAGCATGTTTGGATGTTGTAAAGGTGACTAGCATGTTTGGATGTTGTAAAGGTGACTAGCATGTTTGGATGTTGTAAAGGTGACTAGCATGTTTGGATGTTGTAAAGGTTCAATGGCATCATTTACATTCACGGAGCTACTATAGCAGGCAGCAGTACCTCCTTCTTGATGACGATCTCATCTCTCTTGTCCAAGTTCTCTTGTTCGAGCTTCATCAGCTCACGCTGGATCTTCTGCCTCTTCATTTCCAAAGACAACTCGTAGTCGTAGTCACCGTTATCAGAGTCTGCAAGATGATCAGATCAGATACTATGTGAGCTACAAAGACCAGCACGAAGAAACAGGCCTTGCCACAAAGACTTTCTGACAGTATTCAACAAGTAGTATGGCTAAGTTGATGGGCTAGCATGCAGTAGCCAGAAAAGTTATGGGTTCATATCCCAACAGTCACCAATGTGCCCTTGAGGAAGGCACTTAACCCCGAGGTTGCTCTGGGGAGAATGGCCCTTGTAATACTTGACATATGTAAGGCGCTTTGGATAAATGCACTGGCCAAATAAATAAGTCATTTATAATGGATTAACGGACAGGAAACAGTCCAACGGTCAAACTCCCGAGTCTCTCTGGTCCCCCTCACCTTCTCGGGTGCCCTCCCACTCTGCTGGCTCTTCCTCACTAGCTGGAGTTCTCTCCTTGGTAATCTTTATGTCCTCCTTCTCCCGGTGCCGTCCCCGAGATGAGTCGCGCTGCTTCTGCTAACACACACACACACACACACACACAAGAGTGAGGTCAAGTCAGCGAGTCTGATCCACACTCACGAAAGGTCTTTGTCCCTACTAGCTTGTCTGGGAGTTTGCCAGAAAAACAAATGAAAGCACTGTGGACATCATATGTCTCATAAAGACAAAGTTTGTATAATCATTGGTGTGACTGTGACTGATGTTGACTATTCACAGCTTACGATCTGTATCGTTTCACAGTAGATAACACCACACCTTCTCTGAGGTATGATAACCTATCTATAATACAGTCACACACATAGATTCAGCATCATACTAAATTAACAGTAGCAATGAGAGATGCAGACAAGATGGCGTGCTTGTGGGTGATGTAGGCTAGAGATGGCGTGTGTGTTCATGGGGGTTATATGGGTGATGAGCCTACTCTGGTTGTGGGTGATGTATGAGGGGTATATGGGTTAAAGGTCGCGTGCCTACTCTGGTTGTGGGTGATGTACTCTGGTTGTGGGTGATGTATGAGGGGTATATGGGTTAAAGGTCGTGTGCCTACTCTGGTTGTGGGTGATGTATGAGGGGTATATGGGTTAAAGGTCGTGTGCCTACTCTGGTTGTGGGTGATGTATGAGGGGTATATGGGTTAAAGGTTGTGTGCCTACTCTGGTTGTGGGTGATGTATGAGGGGTATATGGGTTAAAGGTTGTGTGCCTACTCTGGTTGTGGGTGATGTATGAGGGGTATATGGGTTAAAGGTCGTGTGCCTACTCTGGTTGTGGGTGATGTATGAGGGGTATATGGGTTAAAGGTCGTGTGCCTACTCTGGTTGTGGGTGATGTATGAGGGGTATATGGGTTAAAGGTCGTGTGCCTACTCTGGTTGTGGGTGATGTATGAGGGGTATATGGGTTAAAGGTTGTGTGCCTACTCTGGTTGTGGGTGATGTAGGCTCTTCTGGGTCTCTTTTCTGGGCATCTGCTTCAGCATCCTGTCTCTTATTCCTCATCCTCTCCCGGAGATCCCCTGTGGGCCTCTCTGCTGACCTGCAGTGGGGGAGAAAAGGACGTTAAGAGTACAGCGGCACCACATACACGCAAACATTGCATTGCATATGTCACACGGGCCTCGAACCCGCCACCTTAACACACACACACACACACACCGGCATGGGAGACGAACGCTCTAACCACTGAGCTAAAAGCCCAGGCTTCCAACTCAGCGGTTAGAAGCGTTCTTAAGGTTAGGGCTGTGACGATTTACACGGGCAACTAGCATGCTAGCTCAGTCTGCCTCCATTACACATACACGCCACATCTACATTTAGTTTGGAGATCAGAGGATAAAAGGCAATGGTGTGTGTATGTGTGTGTACGTGTGTGTGTTAGTCCAATCTGCACGTGCCTTACCTGCTAAACGTTCCAGAAAAGCCTTTGCCCCTTGGCTGAGTTCCATGTGTATAGCGACAAGTATTGCCGTAACTGCAGTTCCCAGTCTTTAACCAATTTCTACAGTGTGTCTGAAAGAAATTCATATTTCAAGAACATGTTTAAGAGTTGATCAGTCTGGCCAGATTGGGCTTCCTACAACACACAAACTGATGTGTGAAAAAGAAAAGATCTGTATATTTGTTGGCAGTATGTTACATCGTAACACCAAACACACACTTACCATACACCTTCCTCTCTTCCCTCCTCTACCTCCTCTATACTATACTGACTAGACTAATACTATAATTATTCCTACCTAAGGTCACCTCTGCACTGTAGCTTGAATGTTACTCCTCATTCTGTAAGTCGCTTTGGATAAAGTCGTCTGCTAACTGAATAACTGTAATGTACATCTGTCTGAAAGGTGTCTCACCTCCGCAGCATTCCCTCCGGTACTGGGGCCGAGTCTCTCAAAAACACTGGGCCTTCGAGAGGGTGTGGTGCTTGTACTGCTGTCAGATATGGTCTTCGAATTCTCCACTGTTACCTTCCGCCTGATCTTGGACATTCTGCAGAGCTAAGACAAAAGGTTGAGAGTGTAAGTGTGTATCTCCATCAATTCACACCATCTGTGTTTGCAGACACAATGCAAAGGCCTAATCACCGAGGAATGAATGGTGCCGACACGCCCGGGTACAACGGAGTTGTAATTGATGTCTGCAATGTCTGTTTAAAGTTAGTCTATGGGTTGGCTTGTTAGCTAACATTAGTTAGCAAAACAATGACGCTGCAGCACAAACAAGTGAAGCAGAGCAATGTTAACGTTATCTTTGACGTTACGGTACCAGAGGCTAACATTAGTTAGCTGCAGCTACTACAACGTTAGTTACCTACGCATGGAAATGGCTAGCTAGCCCACCTAGTCGAGAGATTGCTTAACATGTAGTATGTGCACAGTTGAAATAATCTCTCGGCATCTGCATGCAATTTGAACATGATTTGCATTATTTGGTGCGGACAGCCATTTCTGGAAAAGATACATGCGGGTCAGTGTTTGTTAACGTTAGCCATTCTTGCTAAAGGACTGCATGACTATCGTCGCTCATTTTCCATGGTTGTATTTGAACCATGTTCTTACCCAAATTATTAATCAGGCGTCGTGTCCAGTTTCACAGACTATGGAGAGATCTCTCTTCTATAATTACAAGTTAAAATCTTGCCTTTTGATCACCGGGGTTACCCGACCCGCCTTCATGTTGTTAGCGATAGGGTGCTAAGCACTTTGCCAGCTAACTTTCAGGCCATAGAAATACGTATAGTTTGAGGCTAGATGAATTACCGAAATGCACCATGGGAAACTGGAGGTGTAGTGTGAGGCGACCGCGTGTGTTGTAAAAAAAAGACCTACTTCTGATACAGCAGAATCCACGATATGCCATGCATTAATATTTACATGTAGGCTAAGTAATATGTTACTTATTGTTTTATTTCCATTAGGCTGTTGATTAATTTGACATTGTTTATTGATATTCTCCTTAATGTAGTCTTACCATGAATGGACATTATTGTTTATTATTGCTTTTTTCCCCTCATTTTTATTGTTTATTTCATTAGGCTATTGATTGAATTGACATTGTTTACTATTGCTATTCTCATTATAGTCTGACCAACATTTCAATTTGATCCCTGTTAAATTTAAGTATTATATTGTTTTGTATTTGTATGTCGCTTTGGACAAAAGAGTATCCACCATAACCAGTAAACCGTGGTTGCAATGGACAAATGACAATGGGTGAACTGAACTCATAAATGGATGAACTGACAATGATTTTATGGTGCATTTATTCATTTATTTGGATATGAATGTAAACACATTTCAAAATAAACAGAAAATCACATACATTACTAAATGACAATAGCACTAAGGCCTATATCTCCATGTGAACATAAGCTCATTGTATTCTTTTGATAACCTTGAGAGAAATACTCTTCAGTGCCAAGAGCGCTTCTTTGCATGCATTGGCGATGAGATTCGGTGGCAGGAGGAATCCATACCTGCCGCGGTCCTGCAGTTCAAAAGTAAAAGAGTAGTTGATCCCAAGGTTATAGGCCCAGTCATCGGATCCTCCTGGAGCCAAATCTATAAAGTGACATGGAGGGTCATGTTCAAAATAGTAGTGCTCTTAGTTGTCACACAGAAAGGTATGGACACAGACATACAGAAATCTTTAAAGGAGGATATGTAAGAAATGTATTTCAATTAATCATAAAATCGCCCTGATATGCCACTAGACATTAAGAAATCATGTTCATTTCAAATACTTATATCACTGACAACAGAATCTTGAATTTCCCCTGGGGATCAATAAAGTATCTATCTATCTATCTATCTATCTATCTATCTATCTAACAGTAGTCCGGCCAGGATATTGTCATTTAAAAGTTACAGCCCTCAACTGATGTTGATGTTGTCATGTTGTGTTTTGGCCTGATGCGCCACCCTCCACCTATCTACTAATCACAAAGTCAGTAGTGTTTCGGCATCCGGGTTGCTAGTTCTGCCAGTCAGAGGGGAGGGGGATACACCGCTCTACAGTAATTTGAAAGTGATTGCAGTCCCAGTTTTGGCCACAATCTTACATATGGTTCCTTTAAGCTTTTTCATGCCCACAAGAGAATTTCTGGTGTGTACCAGAAACATTTGTGCAAAGTTGTGCAAAACTTTCTGGTATGAACTGAAACATATTTTTGCCCCATTTCTGAGGGGCTCCGAGGCTCAAATGGAAACTACTTACATATGGTTTTTGATCCAGGGCCAAATTTGTAATGGCTCCTGTAATACCTCTGGATGTCATTGGCTGCGTCCTGTGCCATTTCATTCTGCATGAGTACACAAGAATACTTTCATCACTCTCTGCAAAACAAATTAAAATCTCTCTTTGTCCGCTTAAAAGTCTGTTTCACCAACACTCATCAAACAGCACTCAACAAATAGGACAGTGGCAAGAAACAAATCTTGCGTTTTTAGATTTTGTACTGAAAAAAAGTTTCACTGCAAAGCAGAAACTGACTAGCTCATCGTGGTTGGCGGCCAGCTCGTGTGCACAGGAGTAGGGGAAGAGCAGCATCTGGGAGTAGGAATGGATGGAGACGTAGAGCTTTACTGTGGCCTTGTGGCTACGCAGGAAGTTGGCCACAGCTTGAGCCTCGGGCTCAGACTCTGGGTACTGCCCACAGTATGTGTCATCACAGGGGTTGCTGCTGGCCCCTGATGCTGTTTCAGAGAATGAGAGTGATGTTCAGGTGTCAGTGTTTAAGAGTACTGTAGGCTATAACATCTCACACCTGTAGACAAAGGCATATCTATTTAATTCGTTTTTCACTGATCCCTAAAAGCACAGAAACACCAAATTCATTCACATTTACCGTAGTCCTAAACTTAGGCCTATGATGCTGATATTGGAAAAGAATGCGGTTCGTCTGTACTTACTGCACCAGTTTGCATCAAAATTGCGGTTTAGATCAACTCCAACACAGACACCGTTTGGATGAATGGACCGGTTCTTTCTCCACATACGTTTCTTGTGTAAAGTATAAAGAAGTAACTTTAAATGTAACATAAAACAGTTTTGCGTATAGAAACTGTAGATTAAACAAAGCTACACAAGGCTTTGAGTTGCCAGTATATGAGATATGACTTACAGTAGTCCAAGTGTATCTATATCCATCTGGATTCATCACTGGCAGAACATAGATGTCCATGGCGTCCATCATTTCCGTAATCTCACGGTTTAAACCATAATAATTGATGCACTACCAGGAAGAATGTGAAATTATGTCAGATATATTAACATAGGTACACAGTCAGACGTGTCCTGTATAGGTATCACATTATTTGTGGAAGTTATTAAGGCAAGGGGTGCTAACATTGTCCACAAACCACAGGCAGAATGCTGGAGAGATCCACTCCCTTGCATGGATCCCACAATCTATCCACATAGCTTTCTTTGGTGTATTACTTGCTCTGCCAGATAGCTAGTAGGTTAGGAATACAGAAACTATTATTACTGATATGAATATTCCATAAATAACCCCCAGACCCATTAAACATGAAAGTATACACTCCATAAAAGTGAAATTCTCACCTTCAGGACATAGAGTGGCCGTTTTTCAAATGATGACCCGGTGAGGAGCACCTTCACCATATTTGCATGGTCCGTCGCTGTCTTGTTGACCCAGTGGTAAATCTGGCAACACAAAAGACCACAATCAAAAATGAGCTACACTTGCAAGTTAGTAACCCATCGTTGCTGAAACACAAAATAAATTCTTACCTCTTCCAAGTTGTGGTAACGTTCATAGAATGATGTCCCTTTTAATCGTGGGTCTTTGGTATCATTTCTGGTCTGAATCTCAGTGAGTTGCTCTGTGTCTTCCAACATGACACTATAAACACAAAATGTGGAGTTTGAGGCACTTGAAAAGGAATCGAATTGGAAGACACTCATATGAATAAATATGAGGGCCTCCATATCTCACCTGTGGGTGAATTGGTTGCTTTCGAGCTGTGCTGTTACATCTAGCACCCTCTCTTGAGGGACATATAGATGCACCTCTGTGTTTGCAGTGATGTGAATTGGCGAGGCTGGCTGCCATAGTACTGTCTGAGGATGAGACCAAGGTAACTCAAGTATCTGTAACCTGCTGTACAACACATTTTGGGTATGTTTTTTTTTTCAGATGAATAAACTTTAGAAACATTCACCCTTATGCCAATGATGTTCATAGAAACACACACACATACACACACATTAAATATTTACTGTGTACTGTATATGATGTCTTTCCTTAAGTAAGATCTTGCCATACCTCAAATTGAGATGATATATTTCTGAGGATATCCACCTGCTCTGGTGTTAATGCAGTGATTGAGAGAACTTTACCACTGAACACCAAGAAATAAGAATAACATTTTAATTTTTATATTTCATTTTCATATTCAAGTAAATAACACATTTGATAAAACTATGCATAATAGTTTGATATCACTAATGGCTTTCATGTATGATAGACATAAACCATGCTAGTTGTATGTCAACAAAGGTACAGCAACAGGCAACGTGACCACATGTAGCCCTATCTGTTCTGTTAGATGGTTTTGCTAGGAGGGTACTGAAAGGATTAAATGTAAAATGATTAGGTGTCTGTGTCATACACTTGGATAATTGGATAAGAAGTCATCCACAATTTTAAATACTTAACTAAAACACTACTTTACTATCAGTAGGTGCAATACATGGTCAAGCATTCCTATAACAAATGTTAAACAGATGATAACATCCTTTGTAAGGAAAACAACTTACTTTTCAGCGGCACTTTTTTCAGGAAATTTGTCTAGGCTTAGCACAAAAACTATCAGTAGCTGGAGCTTCATTTTTATCTGTCTGAACACTAAAAGACTTCTTTCAAACTAGTTCAACGGGCAGGAGTAGGCTAAAGGGGGCAAGAGAGCGGTATTGATTTTTGAGTTGTTTGTTCCCTTGTTTAACTTTTAACAAAACAGATTCTGAATTCTGTTAATCTCTACCATTCAATCTGGTTTATTTAAAGACAAATGTTAATATTTACTGTTCAGCCTCTGTATATCAATGTTAAGTTTTCTCTTATACATTTGCACACAACACAAGAATAGCCCTCCAAAGGCCTTCTCTTATCTAGATGTTACACCCACGTCGATAGGTGGCAGTATACGGATTAGTGAAGGATAATGACATCAGCAGAGTCCGTTTACTTCTCTGACATCAGCGTAACATACTTCCGGGTTGTGGAAAATGTTGTGTTGTCAACAAGATGTCAGGCCACGATCACTTGACTCTCTGCCTCTGTGATTTAATCAGGTAATGAATGAAAGATATTATATATGTATTGACAGCGGTAGGGCACACAGATAGAAACGGAAATCCGAGTCACGGTTAACAACCCCATGCAGGACTCGGCATCCCTTATGGAGAGCTTAGCTTCTAGTTAGCTGACTCGCGAATCCTGTCAATACTTGTAACTTTTACCAGAATATGAATGGGAATGTATACAATTGCTTATTCTACCACGGGTGTAAAGTTTAACCTAGCGACGATACTAATGTATATGTCAGTTTGCAGTATGCCAACGTTAGCTAAGCCTGGGTGTGAGCTGGAACAACATGATGTTTTTAAAGTGGTCATGTTGTCACCTTTTGTGTGATGGAACAAGTTTTTAAGCAGAGATTTTGTCTAGAACTTTGATTTAAGCCATCTTACTCTGTACAGTGCAGTGTCCAGAATGCATTTCCTAGACGTTTTGTCTTGGTTTATCAAGGCAGTCAGTAGTGATATTGTGTGGTGTGGTGTGATGTGATTCGTAGAAGCTCTTGTTTGCTTTTGACATTGTGTACACATTGTGTAAACATTGAGTTGTTGTAATAGTGTCTTTTCCCCTTCATACAGGTTACTATGGTCGTTGGTGCTGCCATGCGTGTACCTGTGCGTGGTGTTAACGAGTGGGCTCTTCCTGCTCATCCTGGGGG
>NC_055979.1:25040547-25055547 GCF_018492685.1 Alosa sapidissima | reverse complement strand
TTTCTAGCCTGGGGCATGTTTCCATTAGGCTTAAGAAGTGACTCTAAAATGACCAACAATTCTTCTCCGTTTACAAAGACTTCCAGCACTTCCTGTAAATCATATGAAAAACACATGAACATTTGATCTTTATCAGTGTATTATTCCGGATATATTCAAACCACATTCTACGAACATTGCGAGCCCTATGTGAGTAGGGATTTGTAATCGTCTTCTTTCACTGATTGGGTGTTCATCAGTAAAACTCCTGGTTTGGATTCATGTGAGGGAGGCAGAGCACACAAACATCTCTCCAGCTGTCATTGGCATGCGGCGTGGGTTGCGGAGGATAAGTGCGTGTGAGTGCAGTTAAGGACAGAGGAGTTTGTGCTCTGACCACCACATAAGGGCTGCCAAGTTGAACAGGTCACTGTACCGGGAAAAGAAGTAGGGGGGAAGAGCAGAGCAGAGAGGTATTTAAGAAACCAAGACTTTGGAAGCTCGTACTATCAAACTGCGAGCAAGATGAAAGTGGCGGCTGTTTCACTGGTGCTGATCCTGAGTCTGGGGGCCTCAGGTGAGTGAACGCGGGCGCACGCCGCTGATTCAGAACACACGGTAAACATCGGCTCTGGCTTTCAGGACTAACAGTGAAAACTATCTGGCTTCAAATGTCATTCCAGAGTGCAGAGTGCAGTTTTGTGTATGTTTGTAACGGATGATGACACTCTGATAATATGTTTCTGTATAAACAACGGCACATATATTTGTAGTGGTTTATGCTTTCAAGACTAGCTGCTCTAAGTTTGTCAGAGATGTAGCCTGAAGTGTACAGAAGTGTCCAGTTGATGTAATGTTTCATCTTGGCTTTCCCCTACAGCCTTCCCACTACTGCAGTGGGACTTGGCCCCGCAGGCTGATAAGGCCATCCAGATGTCTCTGGACCAGGTCAACGCTCAGTATGGGAGAGATCGTCTCTTCAGGCTGACCAAAGGCTCTGTCAAGAAGGTGAGAACATCTTAACACCTCGTTAAAATGTCTTCTTTTTTGTTCCCACCTGGACCGTATAAAAACAGCTCATCAAAGACTTGCATATACATATTTGTATTCCTCATATAACAAACATCATTTGTTTGTTTACAGGTGGTTCCTTTGGGGATGAACACACATGACCTGATGATGAATTTTGCCGTGAGGGAGACGGACTGTCTGAAGATCTCTGGGGCGGATCCTCTGAACTGCAATTTCCGTCGAGGCTTCTTTGTGGTATGATTCCTCTAAACCTTAACCCTCCACATGCTCACACCTCCTTAAGGTTTCTGTAGCTACAGCTGTAGACAGTGGCGGTGACTGACCGCCAGTAAGAGTATTTCCTTGCTATCCAGATGTCTGTCCTTGTTTCGTTCCACATTCCTTCACATAACTGCTAGTTCAAAATGAATGTGAAAGTAAACTGTGTTCATTTAGCCAGTCTCAACTTACAGTAAGTGCCAGTAAGCCCTCCTGTAAATGGGAGAGGGGGGAAAAAAAAGTCAAAAGCACAAAAATATAAACATGTCTCTTTGGGACAGTGTGACTGTCTTTGGACCAATGTACAATGGAAGAGATGTTGACCAATACAAGTTCAATGAGTTCACAGCTGGACTGCTGTCAGAAACAGTGGGTGGGGGCTCTGACTGTAGACAGAATGTTCAGTTCAATGGGTGCTAGAGAGGTTGAGGAGCTGCCAGATTAATGACGCAACCCAGCTCAGCCAGAGGACACTGCGTGAGATGGCCTCTTCTACTGCAGTTTTTGACTTTGACCAATCCGACCAATAACTGCATTTATACAACAGCAACACAGTGCATTTCTATAGCCCTTTTCAGAGCACTTCAAGCGCTTCACAGTTAAAGGGGAACCTCACTAACCACCATGTTTTGATATTACCACTTTGTGCTGCATAATTATTTTGCAGCCATTATAGTGGCACAGCCACTATCGTGATGCATTTAGACCAGGTTTAACTGTTCCACGCCCAGAAAATATTTCCAACATGTTTAGTATTATTCTGTATGTGTTATAAATAGTCATGAAGTGGTCTGATGTGGTCCAATGTGTCAGACTAGAGACTGAACTTTTACAATCATGAGACTTTTTGGGTGTACATTGTATGTAAAATCATTGTTTTTTAGAATATTTAGGCAAACCTACCAAATATTTATCACTATTGGTGAATGCTTTAAATGTCTTCAGCAACCACAAACTACTGGTGACACAATGGAACATTCAATCTTCTGGGCAGTCGCTTTGGCTCCTCCTCTGTGTTGTTTGTCTGTTTGTTTCCATAGTTACTGAAACATAATCAAAACAGAAATCTCTTTCCTGGTGCTGGACGCTCCCTCGCCTCATCTGTTACCCCACTCCCTCATTCCGTTTCAGGCGGAAGCATCCTGCTACTCCCGCGTGCGTGTGTCTGCTGAGAGTTCTAAGCTCGTTGGCCTCAGGTGCAGCCAAGCGGACAGCTCCAGCTCTAGCTCTGAATCCAGTGAAGAGGTGGGACAGAGAGATAGGCTCTAAAGAGAAAGATACAGCCAATTATCTGCACTACAACATTACAGACAAAAGTATTGGGACGTCGGCCATTACACCTACAAGAACTTCAGTGGCAACCTATCTCTTTTCTAGTCCATCCCACATCTCAGTGGGCCAGGAACCGAATGTGACAATGTCTTTATGGACCCTGCTTTGTGCGCTAAGACATAGTCATGCTGAAACCGAAAAGGGCTTCCCCGAACTGTTCCCAAAAAGATGGAAGCACATAATTGTCCAAAATGTCTTTGTATACTGAAGCATTAAGATTCCCCTTCACTTCTCCAAGCCTAACCCCTAAACTAACCCCTAAAGAAAACAACCAATATGCCATTATCTCTTCACCAGCATGACTTTATTAAGTGAGGTCCTAAAGCCATGTGTATGTGATTTTGGGAAGAACTTGACTGGCTTGCAGAGAACAGGGTTCTCTACATCATCAAGCACCTTTGGGATGAACCACAAGAGAGATTACGAGCCAGGCCTTCTCGTCCAACTCTGACACATGTCTGACCTCAAAAATACTCTTCTGAATGAATGGACAAACACTTCCAGACACTCTAAAAGAGTGGAAGCTGTTATGGGTGAGGTGGGGTGAGCGCTTTATAATGGCATGTCATTTAAGTTCCTGGGTGTAATTGGCAGGCGTCCCAATCCCAATAAAGTGTGTGAGTGTATCTATCTACAGAGACAGTTATTATCTAACAAAAAAGTATATGCGAGAAAGTGAATAAGGTGCTTGAATAAAGCAGGGCTTCATTATGTATATTCTTTCTGTGCTTTCTAATTGCTTATCATTGTTGCCTGGCAGATGATGATGGAGAGAACCTGGGTCTACAACCCGTTTGCTCCAAGAGGTAAGTCCGTCTGAGTTTAAGTATAAGTATAATATATACTCTTTTGATCCCGTGAGGGAAATTTGGTCTCTGCATTTATCCCAATCCGTGAATTAGTGAAACACACTCAGCACACAGTGAAGCACACACTAATCCCGGCACAGTGAGCTGCCTGCAACAACAGCGGCACTCGGGGAGCAGTGAGGGGTTAGGTGCCTTGCTCAAGGGCACTTCAGCCGTGCCTACTGGTCGGGGTTCGAACTGGCAACCCTCTGGTCCGAAGCGCTAACCAGTAGTACCCCTTCATTGGATTGAATTTTGGCATGCTTAAGCGAACTCCTGGGGTATGCTCCCCTAGGCTGATGGAGTCAGGCCTGCCTGGTTCAGAGCATTGTGAATAGCCCAAGACTGCAGGGACAGTGTGCTACAAACACCTGGCAACTGCCCTCAGCTCCAACACATCTGATCATGTGAAATGTGTAACAGTCGCTGTAACCCATAAAAGCACATGTCCACACAGTAAATGTGTTCTCTCATGCTTCAATATGTGAAGTGTGTGTGTGTGTGTGTCCACACAGTAAACAAGTGTTATCTCGTGCTTCAATATGTGAAGTGTTGATATATTTTACTTTTTTTTTTTATTGCTTCAGAGCCTGTGAACCCTCCGGTTGTTGACCTTCCCACTGCTGCGCCATCCCGCAGACAGGCCGATATGTCCAGAGAGAGGGCTCCCACTCGAGGGGACAACTTCAACAACCACCTGTTTCAGTAGTTCAGAAAAGGAACATATCAGCAATCACCTGTAGTGATGGACCTGGAGACTTCCATTGTGTAGTTTAGTCCCAGTTTCTAGTAAAGCCGCACAATTCAGCTTTACAATAACCCACAGTATGGCTCACTGAATCCAGGGGGGTATTTAGTGACAAACCTGGATTAGTTAACTCAGAGTAGGTGGTAAACCTCCTAATAGAACAGCTGTATGCCTATATTCTCCTAACACAAAAATGTCATAGGGCTCTTGATGTAGGAAGTTTACCACTTACTGTACTCCGAGTTAACATGCCCAGGTTAGTAACTAAACCACGTACTTGGAATACCCCCCAAGTGCACACAGTATTATATATATGATGAAGCACTGGTGCTGTACAGCACAGGTAAATGTAAACATGTAATTTGTATTCTCTTCACTTAAATAAATACCATAATACTCTCTGACGACTCTCTGATCTGTTTATGTTAAAAACCATCGATTGAGATACAGACAGTAAGACACACACAGGGAGGCTTGATTTTGACATTTATATATTGATCTTACATTGAAATGCATTTATATAGTGATTTTATCTTAAAAGCAGACATTATGACTTCATTTTCCCCGATATGATTTTTTTAGAGATGTCCGATACTGGTCCCAGATAGGCCTCCAAACTTCAATACCGGTAACGTAATGCTTGATTCAGTCAGATATAGGCAATAACTTTGAAATATGCTAGAGAGTTTAAAAACAGGCATCCTTCTGATGGAATATACGCAGATCACATATTCGCAGTCAGGTGGTAAGCATTCATGGTGATGCTCTCGGTGAGACACCGGTGATCCAGGTCATAGACGAGAAAGCGACTTCTGCTGTGCTTCTTCAAATCACCTCTTCCAAAACACGACGGAGCGTAGCACAGGTGCACCCCTTCTCGGACCATGGGTTCTGGACCTCTACAGCAATGGTGGTTTGGAGAGTGACCATGGTATGTTTTCCCAAAGCTAATACTATACTGATGCTACTCTTGTGGATTACGGTACTTTCAGATTAAAAAGTTTTACAATTATTGTCAAACTGACCTCCTTCAACATGTAAGTAGGAAGTAGCTCCTGGCTGGCTAACAAAAGCAATGAATTTTCAACAACCTACATCCTGTCCAAGTATTCCTACATATCCTGTCCAAGTATTCCTAACGTCGAGTCAGTGGAAGGCAGAGTTACAGGCAGGCCAAGCAGCTGGAAAATGTTTTTTTTTTCTTTCTCATTTTGTAAAGACAGAAACTGCAGTGATGACAGAAATGAAGAGATTAAAAAGAACAAGGCTCAAACCATCACAGCACACATTACATCCAAATATGAGTGACAAATAGCATTTGTTAACATTAAAGCACTTCTCCGGGCTTGATTGAGATTGCCTGCGGTGTCATAGGCAGCAGTATAGCCAAGGTCTGTTTTTATGGCAGTTCACACAAGCTCCATCAAACGGATTCAAAGTGTTTGAAAGCAACAAACACAACTCTGACCCCCACACCTGGTTACATCCAACACCTACGGTCGTCCACCTCCTCTCGGGGCTTCGCCGATTTAAACTCACAAATTCTTCTCAAGGTGTGCACCACCCTCTGATGACGACCCCACCTTTCTTCTTCCTTTCCTCCTATCACACCATCCAAGGTAAGGGCACCTCTAAAAATCTCTCCTTCATCCTCCGTGCTCCATGGTCGACCAAAGGGAGTCCTTCAGAAAAGCATGAGACAAGCTTACAACTTGGAGAACATTCTAGAAATCACGTAACAAAGCGGTTCTTAATGATTCATCTGGGTTCGAGTCTGACCTGACTTGCGGTCAGTTTGCAGTCACATAGCCCAAGGTGAGAGAAGACCTCCCAAACATACACCTCTCCACCCCAGACCATCTCTAAAGGCATCTTTGTCCAGTACTAATCATTCAGTCCTAACAGTAAAATAACACAATCTCTTCAGATATTAAATAAATTTTCGTATATAAAAAAGGCTAAAAACAAAAACTCCCCACCCCTTTATCCCATTCACACACACAACCAGAAATGTCAGTCTGTGGCAGGGCCACACAGCAAGATCAACGGATAGACGGAAAGTCACGTCTGAGCTTAGACTGGACATCCGTCGCTCAGAACTCACATGACGATATGAGAGGAAAGTAAAGTCCGGCGGTTTGGCATCTTTCGAGAGTTGATGTACTGATCGATAATAATTTTGGACTGTTAGGAATGCAGATCCATCACGAAGCAAACCCTTGAGAGGTCCCCTTCGTGATGGACAGTAGAGGAGAGACATGAGACGGTTGTCTTGAATAGTCTTGGAACCCTTTTGTGTTGCGGCCAGTCTGAGAGCAGCTTGGCGTGTTTTTTTCGGGCTAGTTTGTGAGTTTGGTGCCGTTGTCCCGTTTGGGCGGTGCGGGCGGAGGTCCTCGCCGCAGTGTTGCATAGCCTGAGATGTTTCCTGATGCGTAGCCCCCGCCGTTGCTGCCGTTGGCCTGCTGGTCCAGCAGCAGCTCTGGAGGGGGTGGGGGCAGCGCCATGTCGTCCATGGTGGTCGTGATGGCCGGCTCGCCGCCGCTGCTGCTACCGAACGAGCCCTGCCGGCTGCCCGACTTGCGCCTTAGTGTCCGGTGGAGGTCCTCCATGAAGTTGGGCTGACCCTTGGGGGAAGTCGGCGGCGACATCGGGCGGTGGACCTCCATGGCGGTGGGGATGGCGCCGTTGCTACGGCGAGCCAGCGTCGGGGGAGGGGTCTTCTTCAAGGAAGCCCGCCCGGCACTCCAGATGTTGCCGCCGCCGCTGGACGATGACGATGATGACGACTGGGGCTGGGGGTTGACCACGGCGACTCGCGATGCGCTGCCGTGAAGGTCGGCGGGCAGAGGCGGCGGCGGTGGCAGGTCGTTGTCCATCGGCGGAGGGGGGAAGGACGAGTCGTTGTCCAGGGGCGGTGGAGAGGGGAAGTCGGTCACCACTTTCCCCACTTTGGCCTGCAGCGCCGGGGGCAGGTGGCCCAGGTTGAGCTTCCCCGGTTTGGGTGGCGCGGGGGGGCCAGCGGCGGCGGCGGCCGACCCCGAGGAGCCGGAACCCTGACGGCCGACCAGGTTCTCCAGCCGCGCTCGCGCCTCGTTGTACTCCGCAGACGAGTCGGCCTTGAAGCTGGAGTTACGCTGGGGAGTCGGCGGTGGTTTCTTGGCGGCGCCCGTCGGCGATTTCTTCATGGGCGAGCCCCCAGATTTGGGGGGGGTTGCTGGAGGAAGGGGTGGAGGAGGAGGCAGGCCCGGTCCAAACCCAGGCCCAGGCCCAGGCGCTGGCGCTGGTGGAGGAGGAGGCAGGCCCGGTCCAAACCCACGCCCAGGCCCAGGCGCTGGTGGAGGAGGAGGCAGGCCCGGTCCAAACCCAGGCCCAGGCCCAGGCGCTGGTGGAGGAGGAGGGGGAGGTGGGGGTGGAGGAGGACCGGGAGCTGGGGGGAAACCCAGGCTGTTATCGGGAGGCGGTGGAGGGAACTCTGGCGACTTGGTCTGCACTCCTCCTCTCTGCCACTTGGGCTTGGCCTTGACCGTAGGGGGCGACTGCGGCGCCTTGGCACTGTCCACGTGATTGGTGGCGGCCGCACCCGGGAACTGACTGGCCAGTTGCTTGACCAGAGAGGAGGCGGCTGCCCTGCCGATGCTGTGCTGTTTGGGGAGGGTGGGGGGTGGCTGGGTCTTCGCGGGGACCGATGCCAGCGGTCCAGGAGGAGGTGGAGGAGGGGGAGGAGGAGGAGGGCCAGGAGCCACCGCAGTAGGAAGCACCACCATCCCAGGAGGCTTACGGCCCATCTGGAAGGGGAAGGTTTTGGGTGGAGCGGAGGGGGGAAAGACCTGCTGGAGAGAAGCTGGAGGTGGAGGAGGTGGTGGAGGAGGAGGAGGAGGGGGTGGTGTGGTGTGAGCATGGGGCTGCTGTGGGGGCAGTGGGGGAGCAGGAGGTGCGGGAGGGGGAGGTGGAGGAGGAGGTGGAGGAGGAGGCGCGGACTGCGTCAGGAGCTGGGGAGGGGGCGAGGGCGAGAGGTCAGGCGGCGGCGGAGATGGAAACCTCTGGAAGCCGTTGGAGGGCTTGGGCGGGACGTGCGCCACCGGGAGACCGGGGGACGGAGGGGGTGGAGGGAAGCCGTTACTGTGCAGCGACGACAGCGGCGGTGGAGGAGGATGAGGCACTGCAGCTCCAGCGGCCGGTCCGCGCCTCAGCGTCGCCATGGCCGAGCCTGGAGTGGGCAGACTGGCCGGTGGGGGTGGTGGAGGAGGAGGCGGAGGAGGTGGAGGAGGAGGGGTGGTGGTGGTGGTGGTGTCCGGCGGTGGCCAGGCGCCGTTGTCCTTGCCGGGCTGTGGCTTGGCCGCTTGCGGAGGTGGGCTTGGCACCTGGGCGGGGAGGAGGGGCTTGTCTTTCTGCTGCAGGCGCGTGATGGTGCTGTACTTGGCGAAGACCGTGGGGTTGCTGGAGTGGTGGTGGTGCAGGGGGGCGCCGGACACCGACGGGGGGGGGCTGCACACGGGGGGAGGTGGGAGAGGAGGAGGAGGAGGTGGAGGAGGTGGAGGAGGAGGAGGTGGAGGAGGTGGAGAGGGCACACATGCCACCGGGGTCACGGGTGGAGCTGGGCTCAGGGTGGGGAGAGGTGGAGGAGGAGGCTGAAGGATTTGAGGGGTAGGTGGCAGTGGAGGGACATATGCAGTGGGTGGTGTCTGAGGGGGAGTTGGAGCGACAGGTGGAGCAGGTGGAGGTTGGGGTGCCTGGGGGGCAGGTGGAGGTTGGGGCACATGTGGGGCAGGTGGAGGTTGGGGCGCTTGGGGGGCAGGTGGAGCTGGAGGCAAATGGGAGGCAGGTGGAGGTTGAGGGGTGTGGGGGGCAGGTGGAGGTTGAGGGGTGTGGGGGGCAGGTGGAGGTTGAGGGATGTGTGGGGTAGGTGGAGGCTGATGGCTTTGGAGCACAGGTGGTGGTTGGGGCACGTAGGGGGCAGGTGGAGGTTGAGGAATGTGATGGGTAGGTGGTGGTTTGGGCATGTGGGAGACGGGTGGCGGCTGGGGCACAGTCTGAGGTTGGGGCACCTGAGGGGCAGGTGGATGGGGCTGGGGTGTGTGGGGGGCGGGTGGATGGGGCTGGGGTGTGTGGGGGGCAGGTGGATGGGGCTGGGGTGTGTGGGGGGTTTGCGGAGGGGGCTGGGGTGTGTGGGGGGCAGGTGGAGGGTGTGAACTCTGGTGGTGGGAGTGAGAGCTGTGGGATGTGTGAGAGGTGTGGGAGATGCTGGACGCTCGGCTCGACTCGGACCTCTGGAAAAGAACACAGAACCAATTCAGACCCTTGTTTAAAAAACACACACACACACACACACACACACACACACAACACACCTTGTGTGCCTTAAAGACGTCTCAAGAACTACCATCAAGTCCTTTAGGGTTAAACTGACTGCCCTCCTCCTGACAAACCCAAGCACTGCCTGTTCTGCACCTCTCCCTGCCTGTTCTCCACACTCTTAACTAATCTTCATGAGGTCTGGCCACAGTGAGGAAGGGAAGGGGCACAGTAGCCACAGTTCCTAATCACTCATTCACTTATCCCACTGCATTTGCATGCATTTCAGTGTCCTAGTTCTTATCTCGATAACTTATCCCAATTTTGATCATATTCAGGATATGGTGTTTACATGAGCACAGAGATACCTGGTTATTAATATCCCTGTATACATGATGAATACTAGTGTCTCAGTGCCCAGTTATTACATTCTATGTATGCAGACAGCTGCTGTTTGGAATACGGTGTATCCATGGAACAGTATCCCAAAAGTGGGATAAGGGCTTATCCGGGGTTCTGAAATCGGGATATGATCATAGGGAGGGAGGGAGGGAGGGAGGGAGGGAGCGTGGGCTACTCACCCGGCTGTTCTCCTCCATCTGGGTGCCTCTCTTCCAGGCCTCGGAGAAGATGGAGCTGACCACGCTCTGGGAGCGGGCATGGCTGGACGAAGTGCCGTCAGACAGGCCGCTGTCTGTCACACTTGAGTGGTTTGAGTGCGATTCTGAAACAGAAACGAGAACAAAAAGATATCATGTGAGTACGCTGGTCTTGTGTACTACCTGAGACTTTCATGTGAGTACGCTGGTCTTGTGTACTATGACCTGAGACTTTCATGTGAGTACGCTGGTCTTGTGTACTATGATCTGAGACTTTCATGTGAGTACGCCGGTCTTGTGTACTATGACCTGAGACGCTTCACTTTCTATCACCGTGTCCTGATTTGCATGTGACGTAAACGAGTGACAAAATCACTTTAATGACATTGTTTTCCTAGCTGAATGCGACACAACTGTGCATTTCTATATATTGTTGTTTTGAATAAGAAATGATACAAGAAATGGCATATTTAACAGATTCAGTGTGAATAGAGCGGCATATTTAACAGATTCAGTGTGAACAGAGAGCATTCAATGCTACACAACAGTCAGTCGCTCGCCTGCAGTTAGGATTGGCTGCAACAGGACTGGAAGGCCCAGTTGGAACGGGACGGGGGGCCAGCTTGTCCCCCTGAACACACAGCAGTTCTTGCACTACATGTGTTATGTGTGTAAAACTGTCTTGGAATTAGACCCAGCAGCTACCCAACAGGAAACGTGTTGCTCTGTTTTGAGATGATACTACTGGCTTACGACTCACGACTCACAACTGATACCAGTGGCCCACGACTCACAACTGATACCAGTGGCTTACGACTCAAGTATAAGTATAAGTATAAGTATATATACTGTTTTGATCCCGTGAGGGAAATTTGGTCTCTGCATTTATCCCAATCCGTGAATTAGTGAAACACACTCAGCACACAGTGAACACACAGTGAGGTGAAGCACACACTAATCCCGGCGCAGTGAGCTGCCTGCAACAACAGCGGCGCTCGGGAAGCAGTGAAGGGTTAGGTGCCTTGCTCAAGGGCACTTCAGCCTTGCCTACTGGTCGGGGTTCGAACCGGCAACCCTCCGGTTACAGGTCCGAAGTGCTAACCAGTAGGCCACAGCTGCCCCCAACTCACAACTCACCTGGGATGCTGGCGGAGCTGCAGGCTGATCTGATACTGGAGCTGGACAGGGAGGCCCAGTCGTACGCCGCCTCTGTGCGCTTCATGGCCTCCTGGTAGTTCATATACAGCTGTTTCCCGTACTGCTCAGCCAAACACAGACACATGCAGAGAGAGAGAGAGAAAGTGAGATTCTAAAGAGTCGATAACAGAGTTAAGTAAATACCTCATCGTAGATAGCAAACATAAACAGTCTGTCAGATATGTGTAGGCTAAATGGGTCAGGTCAGTTACCTTAGCGATACGTATTCCGTTGACCCATTGGTGGAGGGTTCTGACATCATCACAGCACAGGTACTTGATGTACTGAGATTTCTTCTGAATTTGGGGGTGCTGGGAAACAAGGGCAGAGGAGGTTAGCATGAACACTTACTGTGACCACAAGAGACATCATGATGAATAGGGCTGTAGGAGGTGGAGGGGAGAATATCCAGTTGTGATTATTCAGACAGATTGCAACTGCGTTTTGATCTGCAATATAATTTTGAAAGTCAAGCTTTGAGCTGCATGATTAATCGCAGCCTTTGCGATCAGGTAATTGTATCAGTCCAAATTGTGATTTCAATTAAAAATCGCTTCATTGTGCAGCCTTTATGATGAATGTTGATAAATCTGATCATATTCTTGTAGCACCTGACTGACCTAAAATTTTAAAACCAGATTAGGACTCTCTTGGTGTCTCTTGTCAGTGAAGTGGCTATATACAACCAGAATATATCTAAACATATGTACCAAATACTTAAGTTATGATATGTAACTAAATCTATTTCACCACTTTTATTTATCAACCATCACCTAAGCCATGACACTAGATCCATTCACCACCAGGTGGCAGCACCAGCCCAGTGCTGCATCCGAGAGCACACTGCAGCAGGGCTCTTCTTCTACAGGCTAATACAGCACTGGGGAGAATCACTACTGTACTGTCATGTTTTGAATGTGCCTCAGCTTTAAAACGGGGGTGGGCTGAGAAGGGCTGTGGCAGAATACAAAGGCTCAGCTCAACCAAGAAGTGCCATAACAAAGATGATCCCCAGAGAAAAGCCATTACCATATTCATGCAGCAGAACAATGGCGCTAGCTAACCTAATAATAATGCCAGACGACCTGACATGAGATTCACATCATTTTAGGAGTCGGCGTTCACTTTGTGTTGGCCTAATCTGCTGCAGCAGGATCTGAGGTGTGGTTTAAAATAGAGAGCCAGACAGCCCGGAGTATGCACTGTGGATTTCATCTAGGCCACTTCGATTGAATTAAACACTTTTCTGGACCCATGATCATGATCACTTCTAATGGATTTCTTAAGATGACCACCAGCTGCGATTCTGGCCGCCCCTCCCCACTCCTCACCCCGATGCCCCCTATAAAAGCCCAGACTCTTTGCAGCGTGAAGCCTGCTTTAAGAGGCACTTCCACAGGAAGACATCATTCACTTTCTATGAGGCCCTGTCTCCTCTCGGGGTGAGGGGGGTCCTGATGGAAAGTGGTATTTATAGTCGGGCAGTGCCACGGACGACACGGCAGCCGCCTTGCAGATGGCTCTGATATACGAGCTGTCCTTAGTGATGGTTGGGATGGTGAAGTAATGTCATTAAGGCCCTGTCACACACTCTGGGGACTGGAGCCACTTAGAGAACACATCTATTGTAATAGGGTAATGTGTGTGTGTGTGTGTGTGTGTGTGTGTGTGTGTGTGTGTGTGTGTGTGTGTGTGTGTGTGTGTGTGTGTGTGTGTGTGTGTGTGTGTGTGTGTGTTTATATCTGTTCTGTATGCTGAGCACCACCCTTTGCAGGCAGCCAATATTTATATTTATGGGGAACATAATGCTATTTATATTTCTCAGCTTGCGTGACATGAAATTTGATCTGTTGCTAAATCACATGAAGGAAGGTCCATCTTTGGAATGATAAGCGGCCGTATCATATTAGAAACCAACCATATGTATTTACGGCAGGCGTGCTGGTGAGATCTGTGTGTTATGGCTTCCTTCCCCCGATGCTCTTCACCCCTCTCAGCACCAGTTCACCACCATACATTACACACACACACGCACGCACACACGCACGCACGCACGCACGCACGCACGCACGCACGCACGCACGCACGCACGCACGCACGCACGCACGCACTGGTGGTTCCCACTCAGACACAGACACACACACACAGGCTGGAGCATACAGAGATCATTCGGTGGGACTGTTTACCTTCAGGGCCAAGCAGTAGTCAGTCGGAGCCTTGTATTTGCTGCGGTAGTCCTGGCCGTAGTACACATTCACATGGTCCAGTTGCAGGAAACACACCAAATCCCTGGAAGCCTATGGAGACACACACACACACACACACACTTTAACACTGGCATTTTGCATGCATAGCAGCAAATCAAACTCTGCACACTGGGTGGCTCTATACCACCAGCAGGGGGAGCTGTTGCCAAGACTGTTAAAAAGCACCAGTTTAAAGGGAGTGACAGGGTGGTGCTGAGCTGAGCTAGACTACTGCTTCTGTGTGTGTGTGTGTGTGCAGGGGCGCCTGCAGGAATTAATGCTATGGTACGCACACCCTTCACCCCCCCCCCCCCCCCTCCCACCCCCGCAAAAAAAACACGCGTGGACAATATTTGTCCATTTCCCGGTTTTAGGTCCGTGCATTGCAAAAAAGTAGCCTACATAGCATAACAATATCCACATGCAATAATACAACAACAACATCTACAATGACCTATTCATTTGGACAACTTGATACAGCCCTATAGGTTAAGTTACCTTTAGTTTTGTTCTAGCGTACCGTGACGTCTGGCTTTAAACAGCTGTAATGCAGTCTCGTTCTGACAAGCACACCAATTGCCTACCTTGTTCTTGCCCATCTGAAATAACTCCTCTAGCTTTGCTGCCTCCATCCTTTCTGTTTTCGTTGTTTAAACTTATGATATCCGTGTTGAGTAACCTATTGAGTTAGTGAATTAGCTCAACATTGTGTGCTGATAACCATATAGATAGCCGGGTAAAAGAAAACAACAAGTAGCCTAGTTGCGTGCCTGCGTGTGTATTCCGTCTCCTGCTCAAACAAAATGTGTGCGCGTTAATTTTGATAACGTGTTCACTAACTTTACGTGATAGAAAATTGTAAATAACCGGATGGCATGCAGCTAATGGGATACTGTGCATAGTTGGGAAGGTATGGTGGGCCAATTTGGTGTGATACACATTACACACACACAAGGGAAGTTTTCTCTCGTTGTTGAGTAGCCTGATGGTACGCATAGTGCGTACGGACGTACACCTGCAGGCGCGCCTGTGTGTGTGTGTGTGTGTGTGTGTGTGTGTGTGTGTGTGTGTAAAGAGAGAGTGACAGGGTGGTGCTAAGCTAGACTACTGCATCTTCCTCTAGTCAGCTCCTCTAATCTGTCGTGTCGTCCACACAAGGTCAGGGGTCAATGACAGTGATGCAGCGCGACAGGAAACGATCCGTCATCACCAGCACAAACAGGAAATGCCTCAGAGGAGGGCGCACATGGCTCAAAGACATGAGGGAAAACTGCCAAGTACAACATTAACACACACACATGCACACGCAGACACAGGCATACACACACAGGCACACACACACAGACACATGCACGGCATGCACACACAGACACAGGCACACAGACACATGCACGGCATGCACACACAGACACATGCACGCACACACAGGCACAGGCACACACACACACACACACACACAGACACAGACA